>NC_141395.1:49422030-49469530 GCF_034619465.1 Leptosomus discolor | reverse complement strand
GCCTATACATGAGCAAGGCACTTCTGTGCCAGTCAGACAGCACATCCCCCCGTAACATCCAAAAGGGAAAAGACAAGCCAGGATATTTCCTTCTCCGCTGCCTCAGATACACAGATTTGCCTAAGGCCACAGAGAAGCGGGGTGGAGAAAGTTTTCACGATATAACATACAAACTCATTTTCTAGAACAGCAGATGAAATTAAAACTCCCTTTTTTTTCTTATGTAAATCAAGTAACATTTAGACCAATTAGTATGCAACCAATGTTATTTCTAGAATTTAATCCCATGTTTATTAATAAAGCAGACAGGTCAACTCACAAAATAGCCTGCCTCCTTGCGATGCAAACAGAGCTTTCCTTTCCATACAGTGTACCTGCGGGAGATTCTTACACCAGTTGGTCCATAATGATTAAAAATTACATTCATATAAAGGAGCAAGGAGAACCTGAAAGTGCCATTTCCTTTTGTCTAAACCCAACACTGTCCAGTGAATATTGTTCGTTGTAACTTGGATGTGTAAAGAACAGCAGGCTCTGCCTTTCAGCTTGCCTCATCAGCTGTGAGTTTTAATTTGAAGCACTTTTGCATTAAACTTACTTTTTTGCCAGCCCATCCTCACTATGTTGCACCACCTAAAGCATTCAGGCACTACTCTCCCCCCAAGCTAGCCAAGCATATCAAGTGTGCTTGCAACACTCACAGCCTAATGAACAATGCACAAAAACAAAAGTAACAGCAAGGCTCCTATTATCTGATCTTCCTTAAAACACAAAAACTGCCTTCTCTGGTACAGAGGAAGTGCCAGTAAGCCTGCAGGTGTGAGCCAGTTAAAAGAAAAGGCTTTGGCTAAATAGATTCTTTGACTGCCAGGGATTAGAGTCATGGCACCAGTGGTAACACACATCTTTTCCTTTAATTTACAAAATTTTCTCACGAGTTTGCAAGAGTTCACCCCATCAGGGGCTTTCTGAGGCCATTGAAATGTCTTAAGTTTTAATTAAGTTGGAGTTGTCAGAAGAAAGCTTTTTTGGCACAGAGTCAGGGTCATTAATTACTGCTATCTTTGTTTCTTTCAGAAAAAAAGAACTCCACTGACTTGTTGGGTTACTTATACAGCCTGCATTTTCTATCCTGCAGTCCTTATTCACCTCCAAGCAAGGCTTGATTAAGCAGTTTACCAATTACTTCCATCAATCTGATTTACAAATCCTATGGGTAATCTTAACTTCAGAGGCTTTTCTCTCTGCTGACTTGAGGTACAGTAGCAATGAAAGCAGCATTACTGTTAGAATCACAAAGCATTTTAAAATTCTAGATTTTCCATCCTAAATGGTACTTGAATCACATTCCTGATTTTATCATTTCGTACCCATCCTCTTATACACTTGTAATCAGATTGTCAGTTATTAGTGGACACAGGCCAAGCTGCGTAAAACTAAGCAGAATAAACACAATTTATTTGCCATCTTGCAATTCTGGGGTAAAAGTTCTTGTTTTCTATCAGTCAAATAAATACCTGCAAACAAGCTAGCATTCAAATCACAGGACGTGGTATCTGTATTTGATAACAGCAGAAACTTTATTGCTAGGTGCCATTTACCAAAAAATGAAAAAGTCCAGAATAATTAACTAAAATTATTATCCCATAACAATTATTCACTGGCCTGAGTAAAGGCTAATTTATAGGCTTCGTTTCTACCAGATGCATTCACATCATACAAAATCTAACACCTTGACTGGCACTAATTTGCTGCTTCATCAGAGTTTGAGGTATGGGGAGCGCACTGTCTCCCTCATTCCTAGAGGGAGCCTCAAGGCTCAGAGTGAAATATTCCCAAGCCTGTTCATCCCTTGCCTCTGGTGATCACTAACTTCACATGCATACACAATTAACATATATTCCCCTAAAACAAATACACCACAGTTTGATAGTCATGTATTCTCAGATATCCAGTAAATTCTTGGTTTCATACAAAGTATTTTGCATAAATACAATTATCATTGTTAGAAACCTTTATAACTATGTATCTTTCTAAATAGACCACTTGTTCATTTAGATGAAGTTTGTTTTATCAAAATCCTCAAATTCCTTAAAGCCTGCAAAAGGCCTATGTTAAACTACATATTTTGTACTGTTTTTAATAAAAACATTGGCAAAATAATGTGTTTTCAGAAACCTTGACTTGGGTTTCTGATTTACGGAGTATACCATTTTGAGCTACTCAACTCAGCAAGTGGTTGCTCAGAGACTGCAAGACTTGAAATGTCTGTGGCATAGTATAAATTATTTTGATCCTCCCTTGGGTATTTACTTAATTTCTCACCCATTTACTGTACTTCACTTACTTGCAGAAGCAAGATAGAAACTATTAAAAAGCTAGGAATGCTACCAAGAACGTTAACCAGCTCAGGGAAGTTAAGATACCTGCAAAAGAGGCAATCTGCTGTTAAAGAAACTACTTTGCTGCTATGCATTATGTTCCTGCCTGTTACCTCTGTTCCCTAAATGTAACATCAAAAATTACAATCCCATAGAATTTACAGTGGATATTTATCTCATAAAATATTGAAAACCGATAGTACAAAGAGATTACAAAACTGTGCTGAAACTTCTTATAAAATAGCCATCTCTATTTGTGGCATTTTATTTGCAACAATTTTATTGTGTCACTGATTGTCAAAGCATCACAGAATTGCATCAACCCTTGTTACTGTTTTCATTTTTTTCACCTTAGTTAGAATCATCTCTAACACCAAAAGCAATCCAGCTAATTAATTTATGTCTACAGGATGAATACGTATAGGGATACACAGCTGTCATCATATGTCTGAGTTCTTTCTTTCCATATACAATCCCACTGTCACCAGCTTGGCCAGGGTATACCTGCAACTTCTTACTGAGGTGCTCTTGAAGTGGGAGACTGGGAGAGCTGAACCTCAGGGACACGGTCTCCCACCCTTATGTTTCTCAGGCTGCAGCTACCACCAGTGTGAGTTATGGTACCTGCACCTGCAGCACTGGGAACAGACACTTTAGAACATTAGGCTGTTTTCTCTCTTCTTTAGTAAGGACTTTACTCAGCCTTTTCAGAACTCCAGCTTACTTTATTATTTTTCTTCTGTAGTTGAACAATACCCTTAAAAATCCTTCTCCCTGTTTAAATAAATAGACACAGAAATAAATACACTGATAAGAAAAGACCTAGCAGGCTGTCAGTGTCAAAAAGCCCTTTAAGAGGTTTACATGTTTTATTCTACAGCTAAATGTGTAATTCTAGCCCTTTCTAGCCGTGATGAGAAACGGGAAACTTTAATAGCCCAGTTCTGATCTTAAATGCTGTGCATGTGCACCAGCATATATATTTTAAAAATCAGAAACTTTTACATGAACACAGTAAATCAAAAGCTGTTTTAACAAGCTGATTTAACAAGGTATTAAGATGCGTATTCAACAGAGGAGGTGGAGACTCAAGCTCTGTAAATGGATCGACAGAAATGTAGCACAAACACTGTGATAAAAATGAAGAGTGTGTACATCTTTTCTGAATATTCATTTCAACATCAACTTTTCACTCGGGGCTTAGTCCTTTATTTATAATCTTTAATTTGATTGTTTAAGAAAACACGGGACTACTGCTTCATTCGATATTGCTTGGAAATAATGGATTATTCTCTTGCAATTTCGGTCCTTCGCATGATTGTATCTTGTTACGTATAAAAATATAACCAGGCTACTTGAACTGAAGAGTGTCTCTCTGTCTTAAATGCATTGCTAATATGTCTAAGTAAGGGTGAAAAAACCATCAACATTGGAAAGTACCATTGCAGTAGTAAAACCTCCTAAACATGATATTTATTTCATGATAATCCCATTTCTATTCTTTATCAGCAACAGGTTACAAGACTTTGAGACAGGCTCATCTACCAGTAGCAAAAATGATCAGTGCTACAGACAGCATTCAACTGTATTGGCAGCTTCACCGAAGGTCAACAAAGCAGCATCTTTCCGTGATGATATTAAGAGATACTTCTATAAAGTAAAAGAGAGAGCAGTAAATCTTTTAATTTTAGTAAAAATGAATTTTCAATGACATTAGTAACCAAAAATCTTTGTTGGTTCCTTCTATAATAGAAATGTTACTGAAATACATATTTCTCTATTTTGTTTTCTTATCAATACGTCAATATACACATTCTGCAGTAGTTGGTGTGACATGAAAAACTGTAATGGATAATATCTACATATTCCCTGTTCTGTGAAGGACACGGGCAAGGGAGATATGCTTATCTAGCAGCCTGGGATCTCATCTCACTGTTTGTATTAACTCTAGGTAATAAACATGTTTTTGGGCATAAGAAATAGAGCCTTGACAAAAAGGCCCAGGCAAACAGGACCCGGTTGGCTTTCTAGAATCACTAAAAGCAGAGAAAACCAGCTGGATACAAATCAAAAGGTCTGAAGCACCCACACATGCCTGGAGCAACAGCTGTACTTATTGAAGGGCTATTAGCAACCGTTTCATCCTTCTGTATCCTACTTCAGGAGTCACTGCTCTGAAGGACAGTATTCCCTGTATTTCTGCTTCTGCCAAAGACAGCCCTCTTCCAGGACGGCAGACTTAGGTAAAAAGTCATGTATGCAAATTGTAGAGTGAATTATCAAGTTTCACTATCTGACTACATTAGAGTGGGGCATGCATACTAGTATGTAAATACATACATATATATATTTACACACATATGGTGTGACTTTTGACTGAGTGGCTGAAAAATACTCAAACTGCAAATGTCCAAAAATCTAAATGTACAGGTAAGGATAAGCATGTTTTAAAATGGTCTTTTCTTCTGGGTAGTCTTCTTTCATCTGCTATGTCAGGGAAGAAAACTAACACATTCTACTACAGATCACCTTGCAATGAACTGAACCATTTGGGCTAGGGGCAGTTTATTATGGTTAGTTCAGTGCCAAGATGTCATGGTTAACAGAATATCTCTCCCAGAAAAAACCTGAAATTAACATGTTTGATGTGTAAAGATACTTGGTTAAACAGTAACTACCATTCATTTTACTTGCTGTGTATGGAAACATGAAAATTAAAGCTGAAAAAACCAGCAGCGTTCATCCATCCATGCCAAATGACTTCCTATTATATGCTTCAAAATTCATTGTCCAGTCTCATTTCACTATGAGAGAGCTTCCAATTACTACACCTATTCATATCTATTATTGTTTTATGACATGCCTAAAGCTGTGTGCAGTACTGCGTCTTATCATAGTCTGTGGAAAGGGTCTATCTCCTTTTTGTTCTATAACATGATGCAAGCAAGAACAGAACTGTTGGGGAGGGCAGCCAGTTGGTTGTAGTGTCATATTGCTAACTCATACCCAATTTGCTGCCCGCTATCACCCCTAGGCCTTTTTTTAACATTAGTTCTTTACAAGCATCTTTCTCCTGCTGAATATCTGCATTTTGCATTAATATTTCAGCAGATGTATCAAATTCCATTTGCCAGGTTGAATCCCATTTTGTGATTTTCTGTCCATGTTTCTAACCTGTCCTCACTTCTTTTTATATCTTTGCATTCTGTCCTCACTGGTGTTGGCAACACCTCCCAGTTTTAGTACGACTCACAGATTTAATGTATAGTCTGTTTACCTACCTTTCCTTAATCATATGATCGACAAATTAAGTCTTTCACTCACATCCCCAGAACACCTCTGGACACCTTACTCCATCCTCAAATACAACTTTCACTCCTGTAGCCAACTGGAAAATTCACATGGCAGTATGGGCACATTCAAGTCCATCTCAACGGCCCAAAACCTTTTGCAAAATTCTTTATCTATCTCTTCATTTAAGCAAAGATCTACGAAGTTATTTCCTTCTTTTTTTTTTTTTTTTTTAATTATTAAATTAGTTTCCAAGTATTTTTTCCTGATTTTCTGTACTTAAATTCATTTATTCCCCTCATTATGTCATATTCTCTGGAAATGGCATTTCTATGTTTCCTCAGGACGTGGTCCCAGGTTCACTTGGATCTTCAGAACCCATGTTGTCCTCCACGTTTCTCAGAGAAGAGTGGGAAAAAGCAGAGGGCGTTCCACTAGATGGCATGATCCCTCCTTCTTCCTAAACCCTTACAAACCTCTGGGTGCACCCTCTTGGGACCAGGTGTTGGGAAAAGTAAAAGAAAGGGCCAGATCAGACTATCCACTCACCCAAGAAGCCTGTGTGAAACCAAGCCCAGAACACCACTTCTGTTATTTTAGATGCATGCTCACTTTTCTTTCCGTACTGTGTGCATAGCTCAGGAACTATGGTCAAGAGCGCTTTGAAGCACAGCTCCGTCTTATTTATCTCCACATGAGGCAGTTGGAGGGGCCAGGCAACAGGGAGGAAGCAAGTAGCACCTGCCTGGACATTCTTGGCCTCATGGAAATGCCTTTGGGCTTAGCAAGTGGAGACAAGAGAAAGTATGGGGTAAAACCTTCAGCATCAGAACAATAATATTCGTTATCTTACTTCTAAATCATAGTTATTATTTCAAATAGACCACAAATCTTTATGCAGTCATGAAGACATGCATACAAAGAATGAACCAAAAAATTCCTGTATTCCTACTGTTCTTGTTCTTCGAACCACTTTACTCTTAGGTCATCTTCAACTAAGACACAACAAATCGAAAATTAAATTGTTTTGGAGTAAGCATGGCTTCTTGCAGCTTCGGCAAAGTGCCTATCAGACCACTAGGCTTTATAAACAACAACAGGCAGCCCTGTGGTAATTACCAGAATTACTCTCTTTTTTTCTTTTATTAAAGATCAGTATTAGATTTTCTTTTTCCCAATCCTCAATTGTATTTTACTTTTCAAAAATAATTACTAGCGATTATGCAAATTCATTATCTATGTCTCTTAAGACCATGCTATGCTTATCATCCAGACCTGCTGATTTACATTTATTCCATTTTTTTTTTCTAAGTATTGCCTTACTCTTTTTTTAGCAACAAGTATTTTGAAAAGGTCTTAATTACTTGATCTACTTGTCCTTACTCCTTTTATTTTTCTTGTGAAAGACTGATTTTGAAAGTAGCTCAGTACATCAGCCATTTCAGAACCAGCTTTCATTTTGTCACCCCCTTCATTTATTATTGAGCTTGCTTTTTCATTCCATTATTTCTTTTTTTCTCCAACATATTTGAAACACTATTCTTATTTCCCCTGGCTCCTTTGGCTAGTATTAACTCATTCTGCTTTTGCATTTCTTTTAACTTTTCCAAGTCTTAAAAGAGTTTTAATTTTCCTGGTTGTTTCCTTCTTTCATTTTTGCCCTGGGAGAGATCTGGCATCCATAGATCTTTGAGCAGCCCTTGGTGAAACTAGAACAACTTTTCCTTATTCCACATATTTTCATATTTCTCAGAACTATAGTTTGGTGCTTTTTAGAGAGAGCACCTACAGCTGGAAAACATGATTGGGAATACCTGATTGCTATTTTCAATTGTGATCAAGCTGTAAAACATAACAAAGAGTTCGACAATCTTGTGACTCAGTTTCTCCATCAGTAAAATCTGTATGTTATCTATGTCTTCAGAGGACTGTGCTAACACTTATTTAATATCATTATATCCTCTGACTTTTTCCAAACATGGAGACTGTTATGATTTTATAGGATTCTAAAATTGTTACGTTCCTGAAGAGCAAAAAATAGGCCAAATTCTTTCCTCCTTTTCACACTCAAACACCTTGAAGCACCCACAAAGTGAGTCTAGCTCAAAGTAACACTCCTTTGTGTACATTAGGTGTGATTTTCTATCTAATTAGCTCTGGTTAGCTGCAAAATATTAAAATACCTATGATATTTGGCCAGTTCCTCTATGTACACAACTCTAAAAAAACATTGCTTTAGATGTGATGTGTTTTATAATGCTACTGTCCTTATGTCTAGAAAAGGCATATTCTAGCAAAATTCCACCCGTCAGAGATCAGTGGACAAATGAAAAATTATTACTTGCAAGGCTATGGAAATAAATTGAGACCAGTAGTGGAACACAGAATTGGCATTCCCAGCCCTGAATTATAAAGTAAACAATAAAAACTTTTGCTAAATAACATGACAAATTTTGAGCTCTGTTGCCAGTACTGAACTGTTTAAATGTGTACATGAGCACAACAGCAGTGACTGACACAACATATTTATGGAAGCTGAAAATACAATGGGACCATAAAATCTTGTGTTTTAATAAGAAAGTTAGTTAAGAACAGCAGAAGTAGTCTCAGAAATTGAGCCAATTCTTTCCTACTTTCATCTCTTCCTTTCCTTAACCCCAGCTTTGGAAGGAAAATAAAGCTGAAATTGAAAATTTAAATGCTAATTTTAAATTTATAGATATCCAAATCTCATACGTTCAAACAAACCCGAATGAAATTAGCATGTCCCAGCAAAAATGAATGTCCTGATCACTCTTCCCCTCTCGAGCTCTCTGCTTTTCCATGTGGCTGTAGTGAGGTCTCTTGCAATAATGGGAGTACTCCAATCTTTGATACTTAATTTTGCTGGATTACTGTTTGGCAATGAACCAACTGGTTGGCCTGGGGACAGATCATTTTCTTTAATGGCTCATCACCAGAACCTCACCAGCATGCAAACAGAAATCACCATTCTGCTGCTGCCAAAAACCTGTAAGAACACAGGAGGCTAATCACACCTGGGAGACACTCATCTAATGACATACACAGGTAAGCGACTACTTAAAAAAATTGAAGACAAAAGGCCAAAAAATACTGAAAAACTTGGAGCAAAGAAAACTGAAAAATCCACAGCAAAGAATCACTTTTATCTAAAGGAAAGATCAACTCAAATCAGACCAAGTAGGTTTTTTTCATGGTTAATTACCATTACACTTACAGTAACTTGTTACTTATTGTTTGTGTAATTTAGGCTTGAGGGAGGAATATGTGAAGAGTGCTGCTCCAAAAAAGCTTCAAGGAAATAATTTATGAGAGCTCACAGATAAGAGCCTTTAGATTTGACATTTTGATTTCTATAATAAATTGTTTTATTTAAAAAGTAAAACATCATGTAAATTAATTCTTCCCTCAAGCAACATGTAGAAATGCCTCAGACATGTTTCAACAAATGTTCAGTCTTCAGCTATGTTCATTATAATGTTCTACTATGATTATAAGTGCTCTGTAAATCAATAAGTAAAACTACACAGTGTCCAATTTAGAAATGCAGCTTCTGTCCCCTCTTGTCCTTAACAGAAGCAAATGGCATTAGTACTGTTGTGTCCTCTTCTCTACTGTGACTGTGGAAAGACTATGAAAGGCATTTCATACGACTGGTTATGAGAGACATACAGTAAGGCGGTGAAAAGCTTTATGGGGGCTGGAGCAAATATCAACTGTACTCAGGGAAGGAGAAAAACAGGCATTGAAAGAGATTGTTTTCAGCTCCAAGCAAACAGGTGAGTGAGAGGAAAAGAAACTAGCAACTTGCAGAATTTCCTTTCTTTCTCCTTCCTTCTTCTCCCCTCCAAATCAGCAGCCAGGTTCTTCACCATTATATGAAATTTACCATTAGGCTTTTTGGAAAAAAATTACCCTGCCTATTCCCCCTCCTTTTTTTTTTTTTTAATTGCTTTTTGTCTTTTGTTTTCATTTCCAAGCTGCAAAGGCCCAATTCAGAAAGATGGTTTGAATATTGCAGACCCAGCGAGGAAGAAGTTCATTTGTTCTTGCCACCAAGATTTCCAGGGATACTAAACAGACATGATCAGCCCAGCTTTTTGACCTTCCACCTCATACAAGTCTTCCCCTTTCATAAGCACTGCTTGCTTCAAGGTCAGTAGGGCTTTTTTCCTTAAATACTAGGTAAACTTCAGATTGAAGAAATACACCTTAAAGCACAAAAATAAGTTTGTAATACAAACATTGAAATAAAAATATCAAATATAAGCAAATACTGTGCATAGAGTTTACTGTAGCCTTTCCTTCACCAGGATGTTTGTGGAAGAGCCTGACGCATATCCATCACAAGCATACATAAGAAGGAACATGTTTATATCTTTGAAGATACTGAGCTTCTATAAAACACTCTGCACTAACCTAGCAGAAATCAGCATCAGGTAAGCACGTGATAAAACATATCTGTATATCATGACGTGCTTACATGTCTTAACTGCACACACACAGAAAACAGGTGTGTATATATATGTGCATGCACAAGCATAAAACCAATGTGACAACACATGGAATGTCCTAATATTCCAATTAATATCTTAAACTTGACCATTTTAAATATCATCGTTATTCTATCATTCAGTCAAAATAAAGAGCTGAAGTGATAGGTACGCTGCAGAAGGAAGAACCTATTAAAAGTTCATAGATGTGTCCCTAAAAATATACATTTATGGTAAAAGCAATCCAACATCAGAGTCAGTGATCAGGACCACTGAGCAGAATCTTGCATAGAGCAACATACAAATGCAGCAAACAAATTGCCTTCTGGCACTACCAATAGTAGTATCACAAAGATGATAGCTATTTTCTACAAATAAATCTAAAATGACCTTTTAGGCCACATACAGTCAGTGTGATATTTTGTAATTTACTTTCCTTGATAATAGTTTCACTGGAAGCCTGAATTTTCCTTAATTTGTCATATAGGATGAGTTAAGTACAAAGACACCAATAAGCAGAGACAGTGAATTAGCTGGGGTTAGAAGCAAAAGGTCTATAAGGCGGGTAATTCTTGCACACTGGACCACATAATTTTAAACGACTTAAACATCTGTGCAAAATCCAAATAAATCCCAAAGGGTCAAATCCTGCAGTCTATACTCAGACAAAATTCTCAAGGACTCATGGGATTCAACCCTTAGTTGGGAATACACACAGGTTCATGCCATCTTTTTCAAGCTCAAATGCGGAAATTCTCTTTGGACCAGAGAAGTCCTCAGGGAAGGGCTTTCTGATACCGCAAGCATCCAAGACACCAGTCTGGGATAATCACTAACAGGTTAGCATCTCTGAAAATAATACTGTCTAACAGCAGAGGAATGTGTAGTCTGGTTCTCATAAAATTTCAAACCTGGGACAAAACAGAAGAATCTGGTAGAGCTACCTCTTTTTTCATCTGAATTAATAACACATTATCAGTTTGGTAAGAAAATATGAACTGTTATTATCAAGCTTCCAGATATACAATGAAACTTGGAAGCAAATGTAGCAGTAAATATTTGCTACTGCATATTCACAGTAAATGCTGAATACTGAATACTTTTTTTTTTTCCAGTATTGTTACACTTTATAAATAGTTTATGGATTATGCTGTTATAAAACTGTAAAACCATTCTAAATTTGAACATACTTTGAAAAATAAAAAAAGCCATCACAGCACAGAATAATCAACACTAAGTCTATCCTCAAGAAAATACAATGTCTTTCCTTAAAGAAAGACAAGAATTTCCCTGGAGGACAAAGGTAAAGGTTAAATTCTAATATATGTCAACCTGTTTGCTTTAAAAATAACTGACACAAAATTTGATCCAGCTTGTCAGTACCTACTGTTTGTTCCTGTTATTTTCCAAAAAACAGTCACTGATTTTTTAGGGAGCGGAATTTCAGCTTTAGAGCCTCAGCTTGAGACAGTACAGGCCAAAATTTCACAAAGACTGAACAAAGCAAACTAGTATCTGCAGGTGCTCAGCATCTCTGCAATCGCAGGTGTAAGGTATATGAACCAGGGCATCCGCATTAAGCAGCTTCTTTTGAACACCTGGTACAAAGTGCTGGCAAACTTTTGCTGGCCACCTTACCAGGCTGACAGATTTATACATTCCTCCACAGGAGAAAAAGCCCAGGGTAGCAGATGCCCACAAAGTGAAGGGGAAGTTTGTCACCTGGGGAAAGCGTGCAGAGATCAGAGGATCTAAGTACTGCTGCAGAAACTCTGCTCCCGGCAGGCGTCTTAATTCCACTTACGGGGGTTCTCCCTAGCTACAATGTCCTGAGAATCACGGACTTGATTTTTTCACAGTCCTTTTTCTTGGGAATCCTTACAGAATTATGGAGAAAGGTGTTTTTAAGCATCATTTAGCTGTTGCACATATGACACATATGTGCTAATGGTTGGACTCAATGATCTTAAACGTCCTTTCCAACCTGAGTGATTCTATGTGTCCAATGCCTCCCCTGGAAGAGGTCTTAGATGTGCCCAACAGTCACCCTGAAGTCTCAGTACGGAAAGGGATGGTCTATAGTAGGTCTCTGTGTCTCAAAAAGAGAAAGGACAAAAATTTCAGAGCCACAGCAGCACATCTGCAAAGATGCAATACACAAATATCAGCTCTGGTAGAGAAAAGAAACTACATAAGGGAAGGAACATTAAAAGTATTTTCTGCAACAAGAAAACAAATATATTTTTCTTATTTAAAAGTTCCTTCAAAATATCAGATATTTGTCCTGAGTACTTATTCCTAGTTATTATATTGTTTTAGCCTACTGAATAGCAAACTGAAAAGACCAAAGTCCCTTTCTACAAGCAAAATAGAGCAAAAAAAATTGTGATGGCAAGTGAATCCCACTTTATCAATCTGCCTGGAATTTCTATTGCAGAAACACAAAAGTCTGATTTATTTTTAAATCATTTTAAACACATACCAACATTACTTGGAAACAGTCCAGGTAAAAAAATTCCATCAGAACTGACACCCTACAAACACATGTTACCAGTAACCGCTATTGAGCCTAAAGAAATAAATGAAATGCTATACCTTTGGCAATGCAACACTTGGCACTTTGTCAAAGATTCATAGCAGCAAGGTATATATCTACTTTAAATATACAGTAAGCTCAGGACTATGTATTAAACACATTCCCTGCCCCCCTTTAAGAGAAGTCTTTTGTCCCACAACTTTTAAAATTAATTTAAAGGCTTTTTAAACTGAAGCACTATGCAACTCGTATTCCCTAGCTGACCAAAAATCATGGCTATGGATTCTCAGCAAATCTAATCCTTGCAAAAACAAGCTTTACCTGACTGTTATTTAGACAGTCTAGTTCTAAGAACAGGAGAGTATAGGTGATGGTACTTAGAGGTAAGAGAATATTTTATTGAAAATGTTATCACTAACAGAAGCAACAGAAATGTTTATTAAAGTTCTGGGTATTTCTAGCAAATCATGGCCTGAAAGGCCTTCATCATCGTCTTAACAGTCAGTTAAATAAAAGGAAACAAATGCAAATTTAATATAAACAGGGGTGGTTTCTGGGCTTAAAAGCTACCAACAATATCCATGTTGGCTGCATTTTTACCTACTCCCTAACAAAACAACATCAAACAAACAGCAATTCTCAAACAGGCAGTGATGCTTCTGTAAAACACCACAAAGTACACTAATGGAGTGTTTTACAGAAAGCACATGGGCAGACTTAGAATATCTGAATATCTTCTTGTATTTGGGGTGATTTTGACTCATGGCTACTACCTGAATGTTGTCATGGGAAGAAAAATATAATAATAAATAAAATAGGCCAAGTATCTTCTGTAGATAAAGCTCCTACTCAGATGCTAAGTAAACTCACCCAAAGACTGAGAGCAAATTTCACCTCTCTCCAGGTGAACCTTTTGTGCTGACATTTGCATACTACATGTGGAATACAACCTCTGAAGTCAGGAGTCAAATGTTGCATTTGTACCTTTCCTTAGCAAACATGCTGAAAAAAGAACTTACACCACTGCTACAACATGTGGAGGCATGAGAACTGAGATTTTACAGCAAAAGATGCAGGCTCGAAGGACTTGAAGGATATTCAAGCAGGACTGCATGTGGACCAGTAGGTGAAATCACAGGCATCTCTGGTGCTGAGGAGAGGTGTTAATTTTAAAATCTGTTCACTAGCCCAAAGGTGTGAGAAGGGATGGCCTTGCCCTACTCAGCTTCTAACAGTAAATGATATCAGCTTTTAGGAATTTTTTTCTGGTAATGAAAGTCACGGTGGGCTGGAGGGAGAAAGTAAGGGACATCTGGATCCTCTTCTGGAATGACAGTTAGGCAGTGGTCCATACTAACAACAGGCAGCCAGTAAAATCACCTGGACTCATGCATCAGATATAAAGTGATTACCTTCAAATATTGATTTTACAGCAAGACCAGTCCCAGAGGTTATAATGGTTCTTGCTTGTTTCTAAGTGGACAGGTTTTTGAGCACTGGAAGTGAACTCCGCAAGGAACTATTACTTCCCAACAAATATTTCATGCACTTTTCATCGTGAGTGCCATAGAGACTATCCCAACAATCAGTGCCTCTAAGGGCTTAGAAGAAATTATTAGGCTAAAGTGTTTTGTAGTTCCTCCTTTTCCCCATCTTTTATGTCGCAGTGACTTTGGACATTTTGCTAGAAGACTTGAAGTTCTCCAATTACTCTAATAAGGCCAGTGAGTCATACAGCTCTCCTACTGCCTGAAGAAATTGGGGTTTGGATAAGTGCTAATGGTGTATGGCTGAAGATAGGACAAGGTTAGACTGGTTCACCACAGTACATAGGGAAATGCACAGATGCATTCTGGGGCTGGATGGCCATACCTGCTTTGAGGTTTTTACACTTGTAATGTATGGATATTTAGGGATACAGCACATCTAGGCATCCAGAAGTCAGGCCCAAACATGCATGCTTTTCGGCATAGTTGTGTGTGTTCGGCATAGCTTCTGTGTGGCGGTCACCACTTCTGTTTATTGTCTTTCTCTAGAAAAAAATTACCTGAATTCAACCTTTCTCCAAATCTATGCCAAATCTGAGCTGCCTTTGAGAGACTTGCGTCTTTAAGGATGCCAGTGACAGCCCAAAGCAGTCTAAGCCCGCAGGTGCAGCCACCCGAGCCTCCAGCAGCAGCAGGCTGCGGCAGGGCTATGCTTTGGTGCAGGTCCCAGCTCCATCACCCAGGCTGGCTCCTCCGAACCTCGCTCATGCCTTAGGCACCTACTGTGCAATCAGCCCTAATGCCCTCAAATGAGCATCTCTTGTGCACTTCCCTCAAGGGCTACAGTAATGTTTTCTACTTATGGCCACTTGTGAAGACCACTGAAAAATGGCAGCTAGTGCTGAAAGCAGCTGCCCACTTATTTAGCAAATTTTCTCGTAGATAGCACTTATGCTCTTGACACTGCAGCTGCTACTAGTTCCCATCTACGTGAATCTTTAAGAATTTCTTTAGATGAGAATTTCTAACATGTCAGAACATGTTTTCTAGCACAACTTAACAGTCTTTAACTCGGCTAGGTTGAGTTAAACTTTCAGAGAAAGCTTAGATTTTAACTTGACTAGCTTCTAATAAGAAAGTTCACATTGTTTGATTACGTCACATTTAAATTGTTCTAGCTAACACATTCTCATTAAAGACATTAACTAAAATATTGGCATCTACACACAGCCTCCTTTCTGCCTCTCCCTCCTAACTGTGTCTGACAGCAGGTTCCAAACAAGCTTTATAACTTTGGGCATCATGAGCTGGTGTCGGTGGAAGTCCCTTTACCACAGAGTTCAGCTGCTCTAACAAAAAACAAAGTTTGCTGATGTACCACAACACCCATTGCATCAGCCGTACTTCCACATAAAATGGAGTGAGTTGAGAAACCTGCAGGTCCGTTGGAATTTATTCCATTATTTTGCCTTATGCAGTTTTACAAAATGGTATTTTTTAGTTCCAACCATCTGGGCTTAAAAATATTATAAGTATATAAGGAAAAGGTTCCTTTTTGTCCTTTCAAAAATAGAAAAAGTCTTTTCAGGTTAGAAACTCAGAACAGCATGCTTTACACTGGCAGTGATCTTTGTTTTGGACATAATACAAAATTGAAACCTTTGACTGTCTAATGCCCATTACTGGTTATTCCTCAAAAATAGAACTCTTTTTTTAAACTACTGCTGACCTGTTAGGTACCTTTGGCTACTCACATGACACTCACATATATACCCATATATTAAATGGCTCACTTATTTGCCCTAGTACATACCACTTTAATTTGAGTTAACACCATTGCAATATATAAAGAATGTCCCTGACATTTGGATGAAAGATTTGACTGAAGCATCACAAAAACACTTTGAGCAATCAACACCAACACATAGTTAAAATAGATTCTCTTTTTGCATAGGAGGACATCTTAAGTCTAATGTAAGATGAAATTAGCAGAAAACATCAAGAAAAATCCACCTCCAGAAATGTCATCTGTAACAGTGTGTGATCCTCTAGATGTACTCCATTAACACAGGCAAACTTTTAGAAAGTATGATGTAATCTTTGATAGCAGGACCAAGTGTCCGCTGTTAGATATTCTGATGCTTGTTGAAATACGCTAGTAAATCTAGCATAAATAAGAATTGCTAAGATGACTTATTGATATGCAAAGTTACCATTGTGATGGGCCTTAAAATACTATATACGCTGCTTGGCTACCTCTGAGAATAGGATAGCATCCCCTTTTCTTGACCTTTCTTGCTGTGTACTTTCACAGTCTTTCCAGCACACGTCAGTAAAGCGGGACTAAGACACTTGATGTTTGTTCCGTCTCTGCTGGGCAGTAATGAAGGTGTGCCTGCATTTTTACTGTGTAGTATGTTCTTTCCCATTCAATACAAGTGGGGAGATTAATAAAACATGAAACTTACAGTAAAATCCAGATAGTTTCTGGCTTTTATGGAAGGTATATGGAAGGACCAGGCATGATAGCAAACTTCTGTCCTCAAGATAAAAGGCCAGAGAGCATCCCAAAGGCAGAGAGATGGAACTACGAACACACATTCATTTGCTTTTTCAATATTTCAAGAGGGAATTCATCTGTAAATAATGATTAGACATTTTAGGAGTTTCCTGACAAACCATGTCCAGCAATCCAATGTAATTTCTAAGGCCATAATACAAGCAAAGTTGGTAGGTGATATTTTTATTTATTTATATATTATTCATGCTATTATTCAGCTTTCACAATGTCCCTGCTGATCCAGGTTGTGACAACTGTATCAGTTTGGGCAGCACCTTACTCTCCAAAGGACACCACAGAAGAAACATTCTTTGTAAGACTATGGTTGTCAGAATATGGTCCTTGGATGATGACTCATTGGGAGGAATGTGGTACATTGCTATTATCCGTTACCATTTAATGATGACTTTAACATACAACTGCAAAATTATTCAGAGGCCTTCAAGCTACCATGTTATTTAAAATGAGCAAAACCAGAGAAAGGAGGCATGCAAATATTAAAGCAATCAATATGATGGCCTGATCTAAAAATATTTCAGGAATGGTGATGTCAAAATACACTTACTTTTTTTTTTTTTTTTTCAGTCACATCTATATGGGCATCCGTTATAAATCTAATTGGGTCAAGTATTTTAATTGCACTTTACATTACCAGTAATAATGCTGAAAGGAAGACTATTTCACATACCTTTTTTTTTTTTTTTTTTTTTTGCCAGGTTTTCCTGTTACATCTTTCCTTTTGATCTCATTCCTTAATAATGCATCATTCATTTGTACTGGTTGAGACAGCCTACATGTTTATAACTGCAGAATATTTAATCTTTATAAATTCTCTCTCAGACTCCGAGG
This sequence comes from Leptosomus discolor, assembly GCF_034619465.1. Taxonomy (NCBI): domain Eukaryota; kingdom Metazoa; phylum Chordata; class Aves; order Leptosomiformes; family Leptosomidae; genus Leptosomus; species Leptosomus discolor. Next base: position 49,451,912 of record NC_141395.1, on the reverse strand, counting down.
TCTATACTTTGAATGTATTCAAAACTTTCAGGAAAAGCTTACAATGAACTAACCAAAATTGATCTGTGGTACAGTAACCAATTGATTTCTGTTAATGTAAATTCCATTCACTGATTTTAGAAAATAAACACAGGATGATTTTCCCCCACTATCAATGTTTGACGTGACACTCAAGGGTAGATTTAAATCAGACACACAGAACTCTTGAGTTGATGTAAGAGTGTTAGGTTAAACTCATTTTTTTAAAAAATTATATTTTAATCCCTAAAGGATAAACATTTATCCTCTAAGATACAGGGATAAAGATTTTAATGGCATCTTGCTTTGGGATTCAAAATAAATAAGGCAAAGATGAGTTTCCATCTTCTTAAAACTAAATTACAGAGATTAAAATATATAAACACAAAATGAATGTATTCCATTTGCATATTATATTTCGCTCTTAAAGTTGATATTGAAGATTAAGGGTCAGCATTTAATCCTCACTATCCTAATCCCTAAAATTACAAAGACAGGCATAAGTGCATGTCTGCTCCACTAAATTACCTTGAAAGAAAGCAAATTCCGGATGAAAAGGGAAGCATATTTATATTATGGTGATTTAAAATCTGTCGCCTAAACACATCTTCTCCCCTCTATCCATTGACCTAAATTGCACACTAAAAGCTTGCTTGTCTGCAAATGGGCAGCTAACACTTTGAGACAATCCAGAGATTCTTCACTTACGCACAATCATGCCAACTATTTTTCTGACTACGATAAACACTGTCGTGTTCATATTTTGCAGAAACACAAGTCAAATTATAAACCAGAATAATTTCTTTACTTTTCCCAGTCCAATTTCTAGATATAGATAATTCTAGAAATTTAAGATCCTGAGAGAAAAATGTATTACTGAAAATTAGTAGGTCAAGCATGCTCTGACTTAAACAATTGCAACTCTAAGGGGAATTACACCCCGGTGGATACTGTACCTCAGAAGAAGCACAACTGTAACATAAAACATCCCTAGTCTCTAGAGGAAAAAATTACTTATGCTAGAATGCTCCTTCATGCTATAAGACAGTACCAGTTGTACTCTATTTGGCTGCTTCTCTAAAATATTAGGGTTTCTCATAGGTTACATGGTGCAACTGAAATTAATGGTGGAGCTGCCACTGACTTGAATAGGACAAGGACATCAACCATCACTTGTCCACTCTGTTGCCTTACCAATGTTATATGGCAATGGAAAAAGAATACAACAGATCAACCACCGAAAATACCATGACATAGACGACTAGAAGTGAACTGAAGCTCATCAAACTGCATTCTGGATTTTACATCCAGCATTTACCTACTTTCTAATACTGCAGGTTGATAGAAGTGCTACACCGTGCAGTGAGATAAAATATCTACGCTGCACTCAGCCCTTCAGATTTGCTTTGAGAATTGTCTGTCTACATTTGTACCAAGATGTTTTAATATTTATTTTTGAAGAATCATTTTGTAATTTCAGCCATCTAGGAAAGAACAATTTTATCAAGGAGAGAATAACTCTCTTTGTGATTACCAAAATGAGAAGCTCTGTAATTATAATCATTGAGGGGGCACTAGTTTCCTTCTTTTGAAGTTTATTTAACATAAATTTAAACTCTAAAGGGGAAAAAAAAAAATCCCTGTATAAAACCTATTAGTCAATATGTTTTTTACCTGTAAGGACATTTTTACAACTGGCCATAAGGTTTCTTTCTATTTATCAGAATGTGTGGAGCTACAATGTTATCACTGCATTTAAGAAGACTGAAAAACATCTCAAGCTTAACTAACTGAGTTTGTTTTTTTAACTCTGCATATTCCCCCATTCAAAGCATATTTTAGGATCATCCTAAAACAGTTTTCCCAGTAATTTTCATCTTCTGTAGGTATATAAAAAACTGCTTCCGAACACAAACCCTTCAATTAAAAGGATCAACCATCTCAAAAAGAAAAAAAAAAACACAGAAGAAATGCTGCTGTGATATTTGGTATTTCAGAGCCAAACCCCTGCTGCTTGGTCATGATAGTTATAAAAGCAGACTAACGAAAACAGAAAAATTTACAATTAATTTTAATTCTGACGAAATCATACTGGTCTAATTAACTGCCTATCAAATGTCGGTGCAAATTACACTAACAAAAATAATTATTAGGACAGGTTGGTGGAATAAAATTTTCCATATACTCCATCTGCATAGAGAATGCCTGTGTGGGAATTACTTTTAATGAACAACAAATTACAATTACTAAACTAAATGAACCATCTGCCTTTTTTGTTTGTTTTCACAGTCTCACTGGTACAGGGTGCACTGTCAGCTTAATTGCTATTCAAAATGGCAGACCGACCTATCACCAGACTTACATGTCCACAATATTTTAACCGAAAAGCCATAGTAGATGTTTTTAATTTTATGAAGAGGACAAGTATGTTTTATAAATATATTCAAAATAATAAAGGCCGGTGTTTAAATAATAATAATAAGGTACATGCCTATTTCAGACTGGAGGGCTTGTATGACTAAATGTCCCTAAGCCCTAAATTAGCACATGAAGTACTCATGGACCAATAGTAATAGAAACAAGTCTTGATGTGCTTTATTAATAATTTTATTCAAGTGAATGTTCTGTCTCTAGTCTCTAATAAGTGACCACTTTTTTTCAAAGGAGTATGCATGAGGACTTGCAGCAATGACGTCTGTTAATAAACTTTTACCAACCATTTTCAAAGTGCTTATTTGGATATGTCATCTGGCATCTGCATAAAAAAGAAAATTAAAAAAAAAAAAGGAAAACCAGTCCCTTATTAGCCTACATCTCATACCAGCTGAGCTTTCCCTGCTGAGTTTTTGGGGACCATGATGTTGTGTAACAATTACAAGACTGACTCTCTTCACAGTCACTGAGGGGAAAGTGAATCTGACCTGGACTTGCACTTAAGAAAGAAACTCCACTTAGTACTGCTGTATGGCACAAAAGGGATGATTGAGGAGACACCCTTTATTTCCTTATGTTACTACCTAGTGGCTGCATTAACCATGTTTTCTAAAAGCCTGGCTCATCCCCTACTATTAAAAAGCTTAAAAATATTTCTGAAATTGAACCTTTTCTGTTGAAGAGGCTGAACAGCAAGCCTTAGAGACAAAAGCTTTCTCTTTGCCTGAACTACTGGAATCCTTCAAGCTAAACCTAGAAGTACCACAGCTATAAAACCAAAAAAAACCCAAACAAAAAAAACAAAACAAAACAAAACAAAAAAACCACAACAAAAAAAAAGGGAAAAACCCAACACAATACCTAAAACAACAACAAAAAAACTGATTCAAAGGACAGTTGCAAAAAGGAGAGAGTAAAAAAGACTCTTGTTTGTTTTGAAGAGCTTTAGTTTAGATCTTTGAGGATGTATCAATAAAAGTAAATACTATTTTACATTGTTATTAACACTATTTTCATGTTTATTTTCAATTTATTCTAAGCTGTTATGACAAGGTAGAAGACAAAAATAAGTGACTAAGAGAATAGACATCTCACTTCTAAATACATTAAATCATTTAATGAGCCATATATACAGACTGATGCAAAGACAAATCAACTTCTATTTTCAGATCTCCATAAAGCTGGATAAGTGAAGGTGGCTTAAAATCTTTCCTGTTTTAGGTCAATGTTATTTATCATTGTCTATACTAGGAGCTACTGTACATTGCTTCAGAATAATAAATTTAGCTGGTCTGCACGCCAATGCCCACTCACATGCCCATGTCTGACTTGGGGATTAAAATAATCCCTATTCTCCTCCCCCTTCTACACACCTCTGGCTAAGATTAGAAATAACAAAGAAAGAAGTGATTCCTCTACAAGGATATTTGACTTTAAAAGGTACGTTACAGTGCTTACAGTACAATGTTATTACAATTAATATTTACAATTAGCTAGCTTGTAATACCAGTATTGCTAACTACAGTTCTTTGCAGAGATATGTGAGGAAGATATGATGAAAACCTATTAAATATTAGTTCTTTCAATGAACAGCACTAATTTCATCTTTACTTTGCAGTAGTCTTGTTTCTCTTGCTATTTGGAGAGCATTATTTGAAAGAGCTCTTATTTGAAAGCCTTTGACTGGCTTCCACATCTGTTCACCTTCCAGGGTCTGCATAGCTGTGTTTGGGCCAATGTTTTTTGCTCTGTGGTTCTTACCATTATGGCCTGGCTGCCTAGAAAAATTGCATCTCAATTTTCCCTTTGAGGTCTTTCCTCAAATAATCAATGTATTTTCTTCCTTTCTATCGGAAGAAGCTTTCCTGTTCTTTTGGGTCAAGCAATACTTTTCCCTCTTACAGCTCTTCAAGGCCTGCTGACATCCTAAAGTCTGGGAATTCTGCAGTACATTGTTAATGCTCTGCAGGGAAAGGGGAAATACAGAAAAGTGAAAAACACCATGCTCAACAATATGTCCCTCGCTAAAGAAGATTGATCCCCCTATTGCAATTCAAATCTTCTGCTGTCCCATACTCTGTCTGCATTACAGAAACCAGGAGTGCTTCCCAGGCGGAGAGTCCAAGGGCATGCCCTGCCATCTCCCAGCTCTGTACTGGGCCACATCCCTGCAGTGCCCCGTCCTACCTCCACTTTCCCCATTCCCTTTCTGACCTGGTTTCTGGACACAGATTGACTGGCCAGGGCTGGAGAGTTGCCATGACAAGACCCGGAGAGTAATCTGGACACAACCTTGATAGGTCTGGATTGTGTATTCTGGTAATAACATTCACAACACTGGAGCTTGTCTTCCTAATCCTTGCTCAGAGCAGAGTGCACCAAACAACTAACAGCTACCACACAGAATTAACATGTTACTGCGATGCTGACAAAACTGCATCAATCTGAGTCAAGCCATATCTCGCACAGTCCGACACGGATTCTACAGAAACTAGTTATCACAGGAGCCGGGCAGCAGATGCCCTGTCCTCTTCCAAGCAGTGGAATAAAATTGTTGTGCTTCCTAAAAATATAGAGAGATGTTGTCCGGGACTGAATCATAACTGCTGTTAGAATGATCTAAAAAGTGTTTCCAATAGTCATCTGAGTTTAAAAAACATTCAAAGCCTGTACCTTTACATGCCATACTTAAGATATCAAATTGTCTATGGAGTAATGCTGATGAACTATTACTTGTATGTGAAAATGCAAGTCTGTGGGTCTATGACTGCTCATCTGAAGGGAAACTTTTTGTCATGTTCTTTAGGCAGAAGCAAATTAATTAGTTGCCAAATGGCCCCTTCTGTCTGTTGTTTGTACTTCCAAATTAAATAAATGAAACATTAATTACAACGCAGACAGTCCTTTCCCACACTTAGTGATAAGTTGACAAAGAAAAAGAAAAAATAACTCAGACATGCAGATTCAGTTGTTTACTGCTGGAGTAGTACCTTGCCTTAGCAAGACTAAAATTGTCAATAGAAAGGCATCTTATTTACATTTGAAACACTCAGTTCTCGTATTCATTTTTGAAGCCTAAAGCCTCTGAGAATAGTCACTGAGGGTGACTGAGAGATGGAAACACAGGAGTAACACTATGAATCATACCCTTGGCCCGGTTATTCTGACATGCTGTCTGTGCAAGTAGCTAGTGTCAGATTCACAGAAAAGCAGGGTAAAAACGCAAGCCCTTAGAGAGCCTAAATGAGTGTGCAATGTGACGAGGGATCCTTGCCTGACCCCAGAAGACTGTCTGTTTATACCCTGACTTTAACAATAATAATGGAGAACCAAACATTCTTGTATCTTTTTGTTTTAACCCACATAATCAGAGAAATCATTAATGTTCATCCCCTTATCCTTCTTAAAAATCCTGATAAACTGTTTATCTGGATAACTCCCCACTGCAGCAGTGAATTTCACAGGCTGATTACTTACTGCAGAAAACAAGAGTAGCTCTGAATTTCACTGAGCACCACATCCCTCTCCTACTACACTGTCGAGTAAATGGAGCACATGGCTGGGTTTCACTCTTTCCTTCATCATTTTATATACAGCCCTAAGCCATACCACCTTGTGCTGTGATCCCTTCAGATCCCACAGGCTAAAGCAGGGTCAGTACTTGGAGAGGAGATCTCCAAGGAAAACACCAGTGCTACAAAAAAGAAGTTTGGTAATTCATTGACGGTGCTCTCTGTCTAAATTAGTAATGAGTCAGTGCCCTAGCTTGGTGTTTAACAGCACCGTCCTGTTAGGAAATGTTTTCTTTTGGTTGAAACAAAGAACAGATTTCATAACTGCTTGTACTTAATAAAGTTATTAAGTACATGGCACATTATTTTCAAAGGAGGAAGAGTGTTAAGACAAATGTCTTGGCCAAATTTCAACATGTAATTATGTTTTGCCTACCTACAGGCAATACCCTGTGCAGTTTCAGTTGAACACAGCTTCTTTTTTTTTTTTTTTCACCCGCCTTGAAAATACTTGCAGTGCAATGCTGCTGCACACAGTTAAACATGAGCTTCCTTCCAGTCTACCAGTACGTACATGAAGATGGCCCTATATGCACTTAGGCTAACACAGAACGGAGGAGCACTGAATTTAATTAACATTGTTAAAACATTTTGAAAGCCTCTGAATAAAGGCTTTACAGAAGTGTAAAGTATTACCATGGTTCCTACAGTCTATTTATTTAGACTTAATAAGATTCCTTTCCCACACACATGGGCACACAAAAGCCACCTTTTTTTGCTTTGCCAAGTAAAAGCACATTAATAAATAGTATTGATATCCAAGCCATCAAAATTTCTTTTTGCCTAAGAACAGACTTTCCCACCATGGGCACCCTTTACTCCCTTTATCCTGTAAGAATCTGAAAGACAAGTGCACTTTGCTGTGTGGTGGAACAATCAAAAATTACAAACTTTGATCAAGAAAGCGAGAAAGCAGATTCTGCATTTGCCAACCACTCTCTGAAAACACAAGCTTCCAGCATCTTTAAGGTTAAACCCAGGACACTGACAGCTGATCTGAATTACACATGAGAAGTTTTCAGGGAGAATCGGGGTGCAACTCATTTAAGTCTTCATAGGTTGAAACAGAGTGAAAGTGCAACTAGAAACATGTTGTGAGAGTTGGAATAGATCTGGGACAGCAACTGCAAAGTGCTTGCCGTGAGAAGCTAATGGACAGACAGCTACACTCCTGGCAGCACAAATCTCCCAAAAGTTCAGAGGTTTACCTCTCTTTTCTCATCTAATCTGAAGGTGGCAAAGGGTGAGCCACTAAGGTCTGCGTTTAGAGTTAAAGGACCAGGAGACCTGGAAAACGCTGGATATACTCGTCTTGAATTCCTGAATCAGTTCCTTCCATGCCCCACCTTTTGGCTGTTTGTTTTCCATTAATTTCTATGAACTAAATCTGCTGACCTAAGCAAGGAATTTGTTTCAGAAACAGCTATGTTTAAATGCATATTGCAGAATATCTGAGGAAAGCACATTCTGAGTATGTAAACTGAGCATTCACAAAACAGCCAATGGTACATTTGCCATCAATCAGGGAACAGAAATATACTACATGTCAAACCAAAACTAACCAACAAAGCACAAAAGTTTAAATGTATTAAATATTGCAAATGACTGTAGGTTGAGCAGCAGCAGCAGGACTAAGCACAATTTTGGGGGAGATATTTTTAAAACAAAAGAAATTGAGAGAAGTTGATTTGAAAGAGAAGCAACATCCATTCATTTAGCACTCAGCCATATATATAAATGACCAAGATATGCTTATCACTCCTTGGGTTACCTCAGTAGCCAAACGCAGAATTCAGCAAGGCTTATGACTGTGGGACAGCTACACGATGCTGCCTTGGCCATTTCTATCAACTGTTGAACCCTGCCAGCATGACCTTGGTTTACAACACAGCTGGTATATCCAAACACCAAGCCTGGCAAGATACTGAGTCAGTTGACTTCACCATCCAAGTCTGATGAAACAATTGTGCAGATGAAAATCATCTGCATCTTGGAGACATCCCCACCTCAAGCACAGATGATTGTCCCATAATGGCCTTGGGCATATGTTGATCAAGAAGGCTGACAGACTAGAACTCAGCAATACTCCACATGGGAGCACATGAGTGCACCCACTGGGCTCATGAACAACCACCCCAAACTGCCCCCACTCCAGGGTGCTCTTGCAAAAATAGAGTGGAGTCGCTGAAGAGTAACTTAATTTATTGCTTTCATGGCCTTCAGCTATTCATCAACACCACTTTATCATCAAACAGGTCGAGAGTACCCGACAGATCTACAATAATAGGCATGCCTTTAATAGTGTTTAAGGGGTAAAGAAATGCCCTGATGCCTGTGTCAGCCAATGCAGCTACCAGCACTGATCCCACCTGTCATCTTGCCTTTAAATATAGCAATTCCACATGCAGGTGTAATGAAGGGACAGTAGTTTCACCAACTGATGCCTGAATGTGCATATTCAGTCAGTTCTAATTTGACTCTATCTTCTGCCAAGAAAGAGAGAGTAGGTTAGAGTTCTCAAGTTGAACTGTCCACATTTTTCCATTGTCATTTACTTCAAATATTCTAAACCATATATATATATTCATTTCAATAATTAATGCAATTATTTGTGCACATTAATGTTTAACGAGCCTTTCCACTAAAGGCTGAACAGTTTAAGGGACTGGTAATAAAAAACAATACTTATTTCATTGGTGGGCTTTAGGAACCTGAAAATGCAAGACAGAAAAGATCTGTTCCTTCTTATTGCTAGAACAGAGTTAATCCCTATAGTGATTTGGCCGGATTAAAAATCAGCATTTAAATAGGAGTCACCAATTCAAGAGTAGTTCAAATCTGGAGTGATTACAACACCTTTGCCTGCCAGCTGTCTAGCGGTCCATCAGAAATGGTCTGTCACTTTCACTCGTTTTTTTGATTGGGGCATAAGTCATCAAAAGTCACTACTGCCCTTATCAGGATTGTTACTATCATCAGAAAAGCCAGGAAGTGGTTGCTCAGGCACCAGTACCCCTCCTCTTTACCCTAGGACCATGCTTGCCTTCAAGACATTATCCTGGGAGATTCTGCACTGATGCTCTGTAGTTAGCACATACCAGTTGTCTGCCCTTTCAGTGCAACCTTGAGAACTAAAATTCGTTAAAAAGTTTTTCAAAAATCAATGCACAAATTGAGACTAAACTGTTTGAATATTCTGTTGAACTGCAAAAGATATCTGAACGTTGGAATTAAAAGAAACTGAGGATTTGTACTACAATGGCTAAATTCATTTCAATATGCATTTTATATTTTGATCACCAAATAAAAGTAAATTCTTTAGAAAGTATTAATAAGTTTTGATATGTATCTACCATTGTTTATTGTAATAATATTTGTAGCAACACAACTCACACAAGCTCCCAAAGGGTTAATGCAACTAGATGAGCTGAAATTCATGAGCATAATCCTAAACAAGTGAGTTGGAGTTCTATCAGGTCTATTTCATAGCATCAGGGATTACTGCTAGCAGTCTAATCCTACTGAGCCTAAGGGAGGTAAGTTGTATTGTATTTGAAATCCTGACCAGGAAAGAACGGAAGGTTAAATGGGTGCCTTGCTCTGTAATCAAATATCACAGGCACTACTTATCTATTCAATGAACAACTAACGTAGAAAATCAATTAGGAAACAAATAGCTTCTTCTTTTGAATTTTTTTTTACCTAACAAAAAGAGAGAGTGAGGAGTAAATGGTTTTATAATATATGTTTAATGAAACTATATCATACTATCCATTATAAAATGATTCTACACATAGACTGGCAAACATTAACTAGAAGGCAAAAAACACCCCATAGCAATTGCTCGTGTTTTAATGCTATTTCTTTTAGTGCTAGGGCTATTTTCAAGGCTAGCGCGTATTTGAACACCAGCAATTGAGCATCCTTCTCAACACAGAAAGCAGCACACAGTAACTACGCATACAAAAAATATTAACTAACTGCAGATAATTGAACTGTGCTCAAATGAAATCACAAATACACATCCGGTTGTTTGTAACTGAACATCTTAAATTATGTATCAGTTGTGAAGAGCATTTCTTCAGCCTCATCTTTTGTTCACTTGGTTAAAATCCCAGAAGTACTGAAAAAGGCTGAAGCTCCTGCTGGTCTTTGTTCCCAGCAGGCAGAAGTCCCTTTTGGTGGTCTTGAGGTTAACACCCTACCCGCCCCCCCCCCCCCAAGCCCCCCCAAGCCCCCCCAACCCCCTTCCCACCCCCTATACCTGTCATTCTGAGTAGACTTCACAGTCTGTGCACACAGACAAACAGCCTGACCTGGCCAGCTAGCTTGACCCCTGAGCAGGAAGAAGATCACATCTGGTTATTAATATTAGGACATTAAAAAAATGTAATCTTCAAGGCACTCAGAGAAGCAGGCTGGCAATTATACAGTATGCACTGGATGTCAGATATGGAGCATGTTAGCCTGATATTATATCCAAGAATGCTAAAACAGTCATTGTGCTCTGATGAGGGGTTTCAAATAGTCTCCCTCTGTATCTCCGAAAGCTAGTAAGAGAAGTTAGCCCAAAGCACTTAAGTGTTCAGCTTATCTGTGCTTACACTTCCCAATTTTTAGTCTGTTTTACACAGTTTTATAATGTAAAACACTTGTAGCTGAAAACTGATGTAACTCAGAAAAAAAGGCACGATTTTGCAGTAAAGGAACAAAATCTCCCAATATTACAATTGTGCTAAATATGCCCCCATCACATTCTCTGATTATTTTACCACTATCCAGACTTTTAAGTTCATTCATTCTAGACATCTGCATATTAGATGGTTTAAACACACTTCATTTATGTAATTGGCTAGAATACACAGAAACACATTTGTACATGCTTGTGATATATATTATATACACATGCACGTATACAAAGCTTTATATAGCACAGATTTAACAGTGTCATGTGAAACCTTAGCACCACCAAAGTCAATGGGAAATAACCTTTTCTAAGCAAAAACACAGAGTCTCATTGGGAATATGTGCTGTGAATATCAAACCCCTGGTCTGACACCATTATATAGCTGGATAATTATTTCTATTTGCCCCACTGGTTATGCCTAAAACAAAATGAAAGAGCACGGTCTGGAGCTTTTATATGCTGTATTTTGCTGGCATCCCAGCCTTATTGATGCCAAGTGGGAGACTTTGAATTGCCAGTGTGAACCCAGCACAGTTCCAGCATCCTTCAAAAAGAATGCTCTGACCGTCCAAGCCACCCTTCTGTACCTGTCATGTGGAAGGTAGAAGAGCATGGTCTTCGGAGAAGTCCCAAATCAGTCCTAGAAGATGGTGTCAACATAATCTCAGTGCTTGAAACAAGACCTAAAATTGTCTCCAAGGGTAGTTATTATTAATGCTCCCAGCCCAGACAGCTTAAATCAGCTGTCACTAGTTTGGTTTTGCTGCAAACCATCAAGTCTTTTTCCTTGCTCTCTTTCAAATGGAAAAATTTCCTTTCAAATGACATTGGGCCAACACCCAGGATGGGCCTTCTACCAATGATGTGTTAATCTTGTGATCTGTGAGTCTGAAAAAGGAATTTTATAGCACTGGAGGTGGGAAGTTTCCAGCTTTCCAACAGAATGCTAGGACTTGTTTTTAGCCCTGATAGGTCTTGAGATGTCAGACCTTCAAACTGAAACACTATTATGTATGGAAAAGCTATTACAGGAAAAATTTAAGACGTTTCTGAAATATATTAGTCACAAAGTCACAGCAGTGTTTTTTACCTTTAGTATTAGTAGAGCTTGGCTTGGTACATGCAGCCATATGAAAAAAAGAGTATTTATACAGTTAAAGAGCACTCTACAAATTTCTAACATATTTTTCCCAATGCAAAATATACAGGAGGTTCAAAATGCATGATAGTTTCCTGTGGGATGGTCAGCATACTATTTTCTGTCTTTATTGCTTAAAACAACACAACCAGTTCAAGCTCGAGACAATAAAACCTTTATCCCACTGATCCAAAATAATTAGAAATGCATATTTGATAATGTACACAAACAGTCACACATGTATACACAAGGGAAAGGGGGAAAGATTATTGGCAGAAAAGACAAAAATTATAAAGGAGTTTGGGGCTTGGCAAGAGTGAAATTGGCCTAAATGCTGCAGAAATGACACCATTCCAGATGTAGATGGCACTGTGAAAACAGACACGTAGAGATGTTGGTAGAGCAGGAAGAAGAAAAATGTGGTCAGGTGGTAAACACTGGCTGTATGTGTGCGCAACTGAGGTTGCAGAGAGTAAACCACGAGGCAAGGGTGACACTATGCACAGTCCTGAGGGAGCTGGCGTTTTGGAGTGAAATTCCAAGCTTGAGGCAAGAAAGGAAATGTTTCTGACAGGTTGGGGCCTTTCAGGGTGGAGGCTTTCTGGTTTTAAATAGTAGCTGCCTGAAAAATGCTCACAAATGTGGAATAATTTAGGAGGAGAAACAGGCTATGGATGAGACCTAGTGTGCATGCTCACAAAGTATGTCGTGGTTATCAATACCCAGTAACCAGTTTTAATCTGTACAAGATATGTAGGGGGTGGATTACATTCTAACCACACACACTATCAAACAGGGCAGCTGTTTTGGCAAGAGGGAAGTGTTCCAAATTCCAATCCTCTCCTCTTTTTGACACCCTCTTTGAAGAGCAGTCTCTCTGACTCTTCCTTTGTAAACAGCCTTTTCTCTAGAGCACCAGAAACAAATGGAAAAACCCTAGAAATAAACTTCAGGAGAAAACCAGAAACAGTAACCATCAATTTCAGCAAGAAATTACCCAAATAACAGAACTTTTTGAACTGGATAATTTCTCACAGTAGTGACAAACCACAGCAGTCAAACCACAGGAGAGCCATGCCCCAGTCAATTGACAGTGCTAAGAAACACTGTCATTTTAGAAAACTCCTGGGCCAACTCCATTCTTGGAGTAGCGCTATGGAGATCAGCAATACTACAACAAAGATGGATTTGGCCCACATTCTTCCCGTCTCTTTCCTCTCATCACCATTTTAATAGGAAACAAACAATTTTTGTAAAGCTTCAAATTCTGCAGAGGATAAAAAGTCACACAGCCAGTAAAATCCCTGTATTTTTCCTGTATCTTTGCAAATGTTTATACTTTTCTTTAACAATATGAAATATCTTGTATTAAAGAAAATGCCTCACGGACTCTGCTCATGCCATTGGCAGCTGAATGTCTTACCTTTGTGGCAAATTGGGGAAATAATCCTCACCAAAAACTAAATGCTAGATGAAATGTTGGGGGATGGGGTGTGTGACTAAGAGACTGGTGTATGTTTTAGCAATGAAAAAGAACAACCGGTGCTTGGAAACCACTGCGGTAGTTTATCAAGCCCAGAACGCCGTAGCACAGCCCAGCCAGGCTCCCTGCAAGGTGGGCACATGAGAAATGAAACCTACCTGAGCAAGGGATCAAAATACAGGACTGCAATCAGACCCTACAGTTTGTGACAGCAGCCTCTGTCTTTCTGTCTCAGATAAAAAGGTTCCTGCAGTCACTAGCATTCCCCTGAGCCAGCCCTACCCGTGGCTCCCTGGACAGGAGGAATTTCACCCTCATCACAGACACACTGACACGCGCTCTAGCTACTGCCCTTCCTGGTCCTTCTGCTGACACCTCCCCTGCGTGGTGTGCGGTGGGAAGGACAGTGCACACACAGCTGGCTCTCCGCCAGCCGGGGACTCCCTGCCATGAGCAGAGTAACCCTGCCCTCCCCCACGGCAGGGAACTTGCATCAAATCTCCGATTTCTTTTGCTCCACTAATGGCAGAAAGCGAGCTGAGCCAAGGTTAGAGAGGGCTGTCCTGTGACCGTCTGTTTGTCATATGTTTCCTAATTTCAAGTTTTCTCCAATGACTAACACCCTCTCTAAGAGTTACAAACAAAAGTAAACTATTCTAAGATGCAAACTGCTGGAGATAGTGAGAACCATTTAGAAGTATTTAATTTTACAGGGGCACAGGAAATAAAAAAGGAAAAAGAACAACAGTTATGTACTTTAACTTTCCAGAAAGAAGGAGGGGGCAGAATCTGAAGTATTTCAAACCTAATTTTGTGAAAAGATATTCAGTGAGCTACAGCCAAGATACATGCACATCAGTCTCTTTTGCTTTAACTAATTAACAGTATTACAGGGTTCAGTAGTGACATTTCATCAGTAATTGATCCTCTGATGCAATTTTTGTGTATTTTAAACTAGGCAATACACCCAGCCAAGGGGGCCGTGCAGGATGGAGGCTGGCAGTCAGCACAGAGGAGCCGGTCACTGCCTGAGAGTGTCCTTGGACCTCAGGATGCTAAACACATGCAATCAACAGGAGCCACTAGCACTCAGCATTTCTGAAAATCAGATCTCTAATCCCCTCCACTTTTAGCACTTTCTTGACCACTGGCAGGTAGCACGGTTAATTTAAATTCAGGTGGCAACTGCCCTAAACTAGTGCTTGTATACACTCACCCAGGGAATTGGGAACTTCCTGGCTTGCTCTGAAATTAGTATTTCATTTCAAATTTTGTGTTGACTTCGTGGGGAGGGCATTTGGCATCCTATTTTCACAGTACTTCACAGTACATACAGGGTAACTTAGTTACTATATACTTCCTTCTCTTCTAAACCCTAATGTGAAAGGTTTTAGTGTCAAGCAACGTGAAGGCCAGAACAATCCAAAAGTCAACACAGCTCCCACAGTATGAGTTCAACCACAACAGACATTCCATCTGTATTTCATGGTGTACCTTAATAACAATCAATAATACATTAAAGTTAGCACTGAACACTATAAAAAAAGCACACTACAAAGAGTCCATCTGAGTTATGCCTCAGCCTTGTAGTCCACGTGCAGAAACAACACCTTCTGTTTTGCACCAGCAGATGAATATCTGAGGTAAATATTTGCAGATAGATGGCTAATTAGCTCTCTCTGTTCTTCAGAAACTCAACGAATAGTTAACCACCTACACGTATTTGCATCCAAAGTTACTACGTATAGCAATAAATGAGGGAAAGTAACAAGAGGCAGCTGTCTGAAGAGACAGGCAATATGACACGGGGGTAAGCTGGATGCTTCTTTCCCTCACTCTCCTAATATTAGGGGGAAATGGATTTCTCTGTGGGGTAATTCAGAGCTGAAGTTTCTCCTTCTTGGCTGACAAAGCAGGAAGTGGCCTAACCACTTAGTGTAGGCATCCAACACAGAGGCAAAAAAGTCACGGATTAGAAACTGCATGAAACAGAAAACAAGCTAGAAGAACTAACTGGTCACTTAACCAAACAAAAAGTTACCTCTGGATCTTCTAATATCAAACTAGGACTGATCTTGCAGAGGGCTTTAATTCATGCCAGTCAAGACCAGTCAAAGAGCCATCAGGAATGCCAGAGAGGTTTAAAGCTAGCTCAGCACGCAGGTGAAATTCAGTATTGACAAATGAATCCAAGAAAATGTATATTAGAAGGAAAAATTTGAACCAATCAAACATGTTACTGGTGTCTAAGTTAAATGTAGTCACTTGAGGACACTTGGGCATCAGTATGAAGCAGGGCATGGGAAGAGACATGCAATGAAAAACAAAGTATTTGCAGCACAGAATGCAATACGATTTGTTTAAAGCAGATTATATTTTTTAATGCACCAGGAGTGGGACAGTGAGATCATACAGCTCCTCTGAGAGCAAAGTGTTCAGTTTTGAAAGACATGTATACATCAAGAGAAATTTAGCAGTGATAGAAGGAGTTCAGAAATCATGGGATTGGGTTATCAGAAATGTGGAAAAACTTCCACTAAGAAGAAACACCGAATAGATTGAAATTCTTCGGTGTATGGGTAGTGTAAGTAAAAGAGAGACATGATAGAAAGTTTATAAAATAATCATAAAGATTATTATGAAGATATAAAGATTATATGGAAAGAACATAAAGCAAGTAAGAACATATGATCTTTCTTGTTCTGTTACCAGATGAATAAACAAATAAAACTTAAGAACGTAAATGAATGACAGAAATTTTTAAAAGCTGAAAAATTATATTTATATGCAGGTTAAATTAACCTGTGGAACTCCTTCCCACTGCATGTCATTGAGCCAAGAGTTCAGTTTATAAACTGATTTGATATTTGTGTACATATAAGACCACTCAAAGACCACTTTTTTTGGGGGGGAGGGGGGAAGTTACTTGAATTCGTATGATGTTAATTCATCGGTCTTTAAGTACAGAGAACATATGAGAAGAAAAAGAATTTTCCTGTATAAGCAACATTATTCTGTATTTGCCAATGAAAGATTTTTTTGCTCTGCTCTGAGAACCAATTGTTGTTAGCCAGTCTGAAGCAAAGAGGTTAGATAAGGTGGACTAGTGGTATAATTTGCTGTAATGGGACAATGATTGCATACTTGGCCTATTAATGTGTTGTTGCTTCTAAAATAGCATTCTCTTCTGTTACAGACAGCCACTGCAAGAGATGTACTTGACTAATTTTATTTTCAATGAAGTATTTTTCATTAGGACATGGTTGGAAAGATATCTCATGATTAAGTGACTCAGAAACAGCTCCAAAGAAAAAAGAAATAGTCTTTATACCCAAATCAAATCTTGATCATTTCAGACATAAAAGTATCTGTAAGAAAATTATAAGTAACTAGGAGAAGGAAATCAGAACAGAAATGGAAATCCAACCTTTACTGCAGCAGACACTAACACATATAGACTTTTGTACAGTATTATAGCAGGTGACAGTAGCAGCCTCAGGTATGTATGGACATACATAGTTTTTAACTTTGTTTATGCTTTTAGAAAGTATACACTTTTACAAGCACACACACCTGCCTTTTTGCTTCCCTCCACTGCACTCCCTGTGCAAGAAACCCAGGGTCCAACAACTACAACTTCCTCCCTAACACTAGTGTCAGATAATATGTGTGTCTCTGTGTTCTCATGCGCATGAACAACTTTAGGCTCCATGTCTAACTCATTCCTCCTAGTAACAGACGCTCTATTAAGCACATGTACAGATAAATATAGGCAGACAGAAAGACAGATAGATATTTCTTCACATATGTGAAGAAGTTAAGTGGTATGCATAAGTACATTTCTATAAGGTCCATTTAGACTGCCAAGCATATTGGGGGCCAACCTCTCGCTCACCTCTGCTCAGTTAGAAACACATTTCTTTTCCCCAAGGCCATGCTCTGTTTCCCAGTGCAGACAGTATTGACCATACCTTCTAAACATATTAGGACAAACAACTGCTACAAGTAAAGGAAAGACATTTGTTTAGTTCCTGTTGTGAACAAGTGAGGCACAAAGCCTTCATATCTGCGGAGCACAAAAGCTGAGTGAACTGGGATATGGGCTTGAACTCTGCAATATGAGATTTCAGAGTTCTCCTTTTATTGATTACCGGCCCAACTCTCTTCCTTATTGTAAAAAATACGACATACATACGACCCTTCAAAACCAGCATATCTCTTGTCCTTTGTATATCCCAAAATGCTTTAGGTAAACCTTTGATATTTTTGAGGTAGCTGAGGCCACAGAATTTGAGATGTTCAATGGAGAACTCATGAAAAAAAAGGAAGACCCTAGAAAGAATTCTGTATCCAGGTCCTACACATAATATGTTGAGTCACAGATCATCCCACAAACCTATTTTCATTTTTCAAGAAGTGAAAAAAAAATTCAAAGAGACTACAAAGTATCTATTTGAGAAAGGATTTCCTTTTTCTCAAAAATACCTGTCAGGAGTGCTAACGACTATTTCCAAAGATTTTAATCCCTTGAGTTCTACAAGTCACAGAAATTCAAGTATCATGAATGACACTGGTGAATCCTGACATGCTACAATAAACACCAGTGGCTATAAGAACAGAGAGACAGAGCACATCGACAGCATCCCCTATAAGACGACCTTAACAAGTCAAAAACTGAAAAGGCATAGCCACAACTTAGGTACAACACCTATTTCTGAGATGCATCTGCAACAGGGTTAGTCCCAGGGCCAATACAGTAGCACTTTCAAATCTGCCCAGTGACTCTAGATCACAAATTTGGTAAGATTAAACTATTTTCTGTAGCCTGTGATCTTTGTCATCTGAGAGCTGACTTCAGAAGAACCTGCTCTGATATATCCCAGCATGGCTCTGATTTCCTCCTGGGTTAAAGGTTTTGAGTCACAGAGTTCTTGGACAAATAAGGACGTAAGGTTTTCAGAAACACTTGCAGTTTGGCCTCGCTTTTTTCCACCAGCTTCATTCCTCCTAATTTCCAGTCATTCATTAACTATGTACATATCTGCAAATGCCAAAAGGTCTTTCCAAAATAGTAACATCTAGATACTGAAAGCTGTCTCATTTCAGTAGTAAAGCAAGCCTTTTTCCATGCTCTCATCAAGACCAGACACAAAGAGCGAGAACACCAAGATCCTCCTTAGACTTTGTTTCATTGTTCTAGCTGTAAAAATATCAAGATTCTGGTCATTCACAAAGTGTTTATTCAATTAGAAAACTTCAGTATTTTTGCCTCAATCTGTTTCCCAGAGAGCAAGTTTTTGTCTAGGTTACACAGAAAATAGGAAAATTGTTGTTTGAATGGAATGAAGCTGAGTCAGGGGAAGTTCAGATTGGATGTTAGGAAAAGGTTCTTCACTGAGAGGATGGTCAGTCCCTGGAACAGGCTTGCCAGGGAAGTGGTCACAGCACCAAGCCTGTCAGAGTTCAAGGAGTGCTCTTAGTCATATGGTTTGGTTTTAGGCAGTCCTGTGAGGAGCAGGGAATTGGACTTGATGATCCTTATGGGTCCCTTCCAACTCTAGATATTCTTATTCTATGATTCTGTGAATAAGAAGAAGTGCCCATCCTTCTCTTTTGTTATTAGGACCCAAAGTTTTGAATCTAGCTTATGCTAGATAATATCGGTCATACTTGGTATGATACTTGAGCCAGTTGCAACTTTTCAGGATTTTCCATGGAAAACACCTTCCTTCTTAATAAAGCAGTTTGGAGACAACTCACCTCCCCCACTCCCCCAGCCAAGGACTGCTACAGGCCCAATCGCAAGTTTAGGATGTCAATAGAAAAATGCCATACATGTCGAACAACTTTAGAAAGAGATTATATAGACTACTGGAAGTGCCTGCTAAAGTTCTGGTAAGAAAGGTTTCCACTGTAAGCTTTTATTTTAAACAGGGTCATCACAACCGGATTGATCTTGAACTTTCTCTGAATAAGGGTAACCTACGTTTCTATTAATGTTTGGGCACAAACTATTCCTGAACAGCAGATTCTGTGCTGCCTTTGTGGGTAGAGGTGGCTCTATGGTTCTCTTCTCCAGGAGCAGTGCAAGGATGCGGCATATGTTCTTCTTACTTGGGAGTGTTTACAAGGGAGAACAGAGATTACAAATAAACACTCTTCTTTGGGCAGACTCCTGAATACTGTCCCTATATGCTAGGTTGCCTGCACACAACCCAGCAATAAATCAGTAGTCATATAGCCATATGTTTCAGACATGTGATCAGGCTAACAGCATGGTTTGATTAACACTCTAGGATAACAGTTTTAAGTAGAAAAAATGGCATTTTTTTGTTAGGCAACTCATGTGGTCAAATATTCACTCTTGGAATAAGATTAATGTATTACCATTCATGGCTCCCATTAGCAATATGTAGCTTCCTATTCACGCATATAAGCAAGGAGTATCACTCATACTCTTCGTATATGACAAAACCATTTTTTTTTCTGTTTTTGTCACTGCCACTGCAGTACAATGCCCCAGGCATGGGAATCTGCACACTTCATCATTCAAGGACTACCTTTGCTCAATTTTTGTTTCCTTCAATGCCTCCTGCCTTTAAAAGCTAAAGATTATCTTAATGCCTTATGCCCTCACAGGGAGAGTAGCACATACAGTTTCCCCTGAGGCTACAGTGCACAGTACTCCGTGTATCTGTCTGTGTAGAACTGCAGGGACAGCATCTTCTGCTGCACACCAAGGGGGTCATTTCCATGACATCCTCCTTCATGGCTGTCCACAAAGAGAAAGTCTTGCGGTTCTTTGCAAAACTTCACTTTATTTATACATCAGCACGAGACTGTATGATCATCACTCTGCACTATCTGCCTGTATTAAGTACACCAGCCTAATAGACGTGGTCTAATTACAAGTGGTAGCTTGTAGTATGTTTTGATCCTGGTGGTCTAATTTATGTTTTTTTAACATAAAAACCCTACCCAACTTTAATGCAATTACTACCTATTTCCTGTTGTACTGTATTGTATTTTGCCCACAAACATGGACATGGAAGTTTATCCAGCAAAATATATCTCTGCACTGTGCCTAATTCTTGCTAAAACCAACAGAATCCGTATTACTTAGCATTTCACATCAGCCTCTTCACTATCCTTCCTTACAAAATCTGACTGGGGCATTCTCCAGTGGTAGCCTAATGGAGAAAAAAAAATAAAAGCAGAAAATGTAATTGTCTGTCTAGCAAGACAGACACATATAGAGCCAATACAGTCTCAGGAGCTTTGTATCAAACAGCTCAAAGCTCTGTCCTGTGCATATGAGGTCTCTAAGGTTTTCATTCCCATCAGCCCTCCTACAGTTTCCCAGTTCTGGCATTTTGTCTGGGTGGACTGATAAATGCATAGACCAAGGGAAACTTTCTCCTAAATCACTTAGCAAAAGCAATAGCAAAGCCGAAAGACACATATGCACATTAAAATATAATTTTCCCGTCATGTCTCAGTCTTTTTTTTTTTTTTTTAGCGCTCATTCTTAAATACATGGAAGAGACGGTGAAGAAAAATTCCACCTGGGAGAGTCTGGTAAACCGTAATCACAATTTTAGAGGAGACACCTGTAGTGAGTGGTGTAATACCAGCTAAAATCTCCTAAGGGTAACAAGAAAATCTATGTTGCAAGCTGGGAGGGAGTGGCTGCCAAATCCTACCTGCAATCTATTTATGTACATATACACATGCACTCACATTGACATAATACTCTTACATATACTATACACTGCATCTCTACTTTGAATCATAGTCAGAAATTATTACATATTTCTCTTAATGTCAGAGTGAAAGAGCTCCAAGCACAATAAACAGCTGTTATACAGCCATTTTGTGTGTTGAGCATACTGAATAAATGAGGCTGATCCTCTTTATGCCGCTTTTGCTCTCCTTCTTGCTCACTTTTCCTGCTCTGCAAGAGGAGCTACAAGCTCAGGCTCCACTGGGCAGGCTGCGCATTGCAAGTCATGTCCAAACAGTCTGGTACAGTCTCCTTTCAAAGAGTAGCCTTATGCATCTTCACCCAGGACATCATGCAAACTGGTATCCTGGACAGCATTTCAATGGAAAAACATGGGGATTCTCTAAATCGTGGTTTGGGATTACCTTTCTGCTCTAGCAGTGTACTGTAAGCTGAATACAAGGCATGCATAAGACCATTATGCAGGACTATCTGAGAGACAGACAACATCTGAATATTAAATTAAATATACAAGAAATATGACGTGAAATTTTTTTCTCTACTATTATATTTTAAATTTAAAATAAAAAATAATAGGTTTGAAATTACTGTTCTCCTAGCCCACAGCTTGCTTGGATTTTTTTTTTAGTAAATGTACTTGTCTGTAGTGTATAAGTACATACGTTATGTGTAGCTATGAATAGCTGGCTAGACAGCGTGTTCTTTGAACGCTTGTTTCTCCTTATACATGTAAACACAACAGCATAATCCGAATTACAGTAACTAAAACTTGCAGTGGAAATTAAATTTCATAAAACATTTAAAACCTTAAAAGAACATAAACCTGAAAGTACTATAAAAATTTAAATACCCTCTATCTCGATGTTTATGTTTAGCAACAAATTAGAATAACTTTTGTTTATCACAGAAAACAGCTTTCTTCATCTAAACAAACAACAAGAAGAAGATTAAGCAAAACATGTTTTGGCTCCTCAGACGTGCAGACATATTCCAATTTCCTTTCCACAATGATTTTTATGCAAATCAATGCTGCACAATCTCCTGACCTCTTTTACCATCATACTTGGACAATGACAGTTCAATAATTGGACTGGCACATATCTAGGATATTTGATTTTAAATTAAAAAGTTAGTGCAAGACAAATTAAATGAAAAGAATGTGACTTTCTGTTAATTCCGGACTGACTAAGTATCAACATTTCATGCCAAACAGAATAAAGCAAACGAAGTGATTGGGGCTGTTAGTCCATTCGTCCCCATATGCGTGTACTTCACACCCCCCACCTTGGTTGTTAATTCCTAACAACGATGCTTTCATCCAGAACAAGGATAATGAGAATAACCCAAGCAGTGTTCCTTGGGGAACTCTTACACTAAAAGTTACCTAAGGACTAAGTCCCACTTGTGCCTCCTGCATGTGATAAAGATGAGCAAAGCATTCACTCTCCCTGGCTGATTTAAAATCCAAATATGCTAACAGCATTATGGAATCCAGACAGGCTATTCTGCTTTGCTGATGACAGATGCAGAAAAAAAGCTAGTCTAATGAAGCTTTTGACTTTGAACCAGCAGAGAAGTGGACACCTCGCTTTCAAAAAGCAGTGCATAACCCCAGCTGAAGAGCAGGAGCTGCACGGTATTTGCATTTCCTGCAGAGGATGCTAGCTAGCAGGACCGGGCAGTTGACCATGAAAATTCTTGGCCCTAAGTGACCCAAGGACAGACTATAAATCCATTCTATAAAATATAGTGAAAGCCTCATTTGTTCTTCCACCCTTTCAATATGTGATGTTATACATTTGTGATTATCTCATTTTAGTGGGCTCTTTAGAAAGCTGTTTACGATCATTTGCGGACAAAACAAAGGCTCATTGTAAACTCTTTTTTAAGTAAGTTGGAAGGTCAATATGAAGCAAAGGGCACCACTTGCATGACTGCTACATGCAAGCTATGCTTGTGTATGTAATATTACAATGCATTTTAGCAAAGGGATAGAGTCCTAGCTAATTACAAAGCTAACATATAATAGTATTGCATTAGCAGCCCAAGAAATTCCCACTGAATTGCATACATCTGAAAATAGAAAGACATGCTTGTGCTGAAACTTAATTATCTTGGCAAAAATGGTGAGGGCCAGATACTCAGAAGGCATAAACACAAAGCTGTGCTTTACACTCCTGAGGATCTAATTCTTTGTTTATTCAGATAAACACCATCATATACAAAACTTAGCAGATTGAGTAATTTGCCTTATTATTTATGGTATCTAGAGCTAAGTAACACAATTACGACTCCGTTTGTGAGTAGGAAAAAGAATACTGCTGATCACAAATACAAAGTCTGAAAGAGACAATCAGTATGCTCTGCTAGGTTAAAAAATGTTAATGCTGTTACACTCCACCCTAGGCAAAGAAGACAAGCCTTTTTCAAGGACAGTTCTGACTGCAATTCTTTTTTATGGGTTCAAAGTAAAACATTATGGTAAAAAATGAATACAGCTTTGTTTGTTTCTTCAGTCATCATTAGCAATAGACATAAGGGTATTCTGGTTTTGAGCCCATATGGAAAGATCATCAACACTTTCTGCTTCTGGGTCCTTTGCCAAAATACCATATCCCACATGCGTTTTACCTTAAAACATAAAAGAAAAGGTGTTGTTCTGGTCAAATAAAGAAATAATTTTTACTAGCATACGTCTAATGTTAAAGCTGCCTAAATCCTGCCAAAGACATTAAAACACCATCTGCAAAACAGATTTTCATTAAATTGATCAGTTTAAAGTTAAGCAGCTAGGCAGATGATGCTTTTGAGCTAACCTTTAACCTTTAACCTTCTTCAACTGAAATCAGGTCACTCCTTTTGGGTAATATCTTTGCCGCTTGAGAACACAAGAGGTAAAGTGATCTATCCAAATTGAACTGACAATCATAGCATTAATACTGTTATGGATCAATATTTTGTCAATAAAGGGAAAACCAAGGTATTTTTCACACAGCTGAGTATTAGTCTGTTAACTGCTGCCTATCACTTTCTCTGAGATCCTAAACAGTCGCACATATGATGCAAAATGCAGCAAATAGCCAATATAAAAGTAATGTCTATTAAAGCTATTGTCAGCTAATTGGATAGTATTTTGATAGACTAACTGCAAATATTTATTTGTAATTAGAAATGGATCATGTCATTCAGTCATTTGGTTAACTGAAACTTCTCTTTAGCCGCTCCAGTTTAGCTTGCAAAAAGGCTACCCTGTATTTATTTAGTTAAAAGTATTTAGAAACTATTTTATGAGCACAGGACATGACATATGTGGTTCCCTGAATCAAAAGCTACCTGACTAAGCTACAAAATGGCTTAAGAGCAGTTGCAGCTATATGCACTTTATATCCACAGAGATAGATCACTGCCCTGCCTCAGCTTCCCAAATCTGTAGACATTGAACGCTTTCTCCTGCAGAATGGAAATACACTCTGTTGCTACAGAGGCTTTCTCTGTTTACTTGTGGAGTCATTGAATGCTTCTTGATGGATGTTGCGAAGTACTTGCAACTCTTCTGTGGTTTAGTTTGCTAATATCAAGCTCCACGATTCCAAATGTAAGTCTTTGGGAAATTCATTTAGGCTAAGCTGAGTTCACTCAGGGTAAGGCCGTCTTTGTCCTGGTTCCTAGCAGCCACATTTGCAACACCATTTGAATACTGCACTTCTGTAAGGAGCAATCAGGCCATTTCTTTTTTAAATAACTTGTCTAAAGGTTTCACTTTGCCACATTTAGAAACTAACTCTAAAAGTGACATTTCAGTACTGCCTAAAATTATACAGCTTCAGAAGAGAAGCTCTGATCTTCGTGGTCGCTTTTAAAGCTACGGTTATGAAAAGACATCCTTTTATTCCATCAATAGTTAAGCACAGGAAGAGAAATCAAGCTGTTATGGCAACATTTATAAAAAGAAACTTCACAAAACAATAACATTTAAATAAATATAAATGACTAAAGAAAAAACTTTGAGGTACTTGACAAAGCAAAGGAACAAAGTCACAGAGTCTTCTTCTATGCTTTCAGATGGTTTTTGTATTAAAGTTTTTATTGCCAAACCATATTCACAGCACCTTAATTTTAAAAGAGTTAGAGGAGCTGCTTGAATATAAACACAATTCATGAATATTCGATATCGTTCCCAAGGCATATATCTATTATTCATACAAATTAATGTTCTTTTTTTTCCTTAGGTGTTCTAAAAGTTTATCTGATGTACCAAGAGAAAAAAAGTTTACGACTCTCTTGGTGTCAACAGCTTCACCAAGACCTGACAAAACTATCAAGTCTGCTAGCAGATAACTTTACAGACTTTCAAAATCTCATTTATTTCCACCTTGAGGCCTGAATGTACACCCATAATTAAAAGTAAAGTTCTCTGGGTGACATACAGAGGCATTACATTCTATTATAAAGCACACACATCTAGAACATTTTGGTTATTTGGCACACGTTGTAGTACTGCCAACCTCAAATCTTAAAAAATAATAATACTAACACCACAACTGATATTTTAAATAAGCCTTAAAATGAGATTGTATCAAAATATTGTGTACACGCTATCTGTTTTCTGAGAGTTGTTAAGCCTAGTGGGGTTCAAATTTCCAAGCTTCTCTAAGAAGCTGCGAGGGACAGAAACTTTTTAAATAGCTGAGATTCTCACCAGCAATCCAAGAACAAGTCTTTGAAAACACACATATTGGGAGACTTGCAACCCTACGGTCACCAGCAGTACACTTTGAATTGCCCTTCTGTAGGACATGAAACTTAGAGGGTGCCTAAGAGCTTATATATTCCTTCTCCACTGGGATATCTTTCACCCTAACTGATTCAGAGACTGAACTTAAAAGGTTAGTGATGGTCACTTGCCACGTATGATAGTTACACCACATAGGTGCTACAGAATTGCTCGATCTAACAAACCAGGGTCTGGCAAAGAAGCAGGTTCAACAGCAGGACATTTTTAGCGATGAGGGCTAAGAGCTGAGACACACTCCCCTAGT
This sequence comes from Leptosomus discolor, assembly GCF_034619465.1. NCBI lineage: Eukaryota > Metazoa > Chordata > Aves > Leptosomiformes > Leptosomidae > Leptosomus > Leptosomus discolor. The sequence continues at coordinate 49,425,798 of NC_141395.1, read as the reverse complement.
ACGCTAAATCAAATGTTTTGCCAGACATGCTGCAAACCCAAAAACGTTTGATGAAGATTTGTCTGGGGATCAGGTTGAGTGAGCAAAGACAGAGTGCTGTTTTGAGTAGATAGTTTGTACCTTGCAACTCCATAGCTATGCCTATAGCTTTAAAAAATAAGCAACCGGCATCTTATTTTCAAAAGTCTCTGAAGCCTTGGCAGTGAAGCTATCTGAGAAAAGCCCTCTGCCTTTCCCATTCTATTGTTCCTCTCTGTGACACGGTTTGCAGCAGCTTCTCTCTCAATGGTGGCATTATAAAACAAATAATCCAGGTTAGCACTCCAAAAAAGAGATAGGGACCAACTATGTTTAACTCAGACAATTTTAAAAACCTGGCTTAGAGCGTGGTTCAACAATCAGCATAACTGGAGGGAGGAAGGAACTGCTTCGCAGATGACAGGGAGCAGGAACTTCTGAAGGCAGTTTTGCTGTGGAGGCAGGCTACCTGTGTCACTAGCCTTTCAGCTCTTTTGGCACTTTTCAAACAGGACTTTGGATCTTTACAAAAATGAACAAAGAAGCAGAAAACCCCCCACCCCCTAGAGTTAAGGAAAAATGTAATTTAAATAAAACACATGATTAAATTAGCAAAACAGCCAGCACTGTGGGACAATGTAACAGACTCAAGCTTCTGTTACTGCCATTTTTGTCCTAGCAGATCCACCAAGGTTACAGCTATCACATTATAAAATGAAAATCCACATTACTGTCTGTGCACCCTGTGTTAGCTCACAACAACCATTTGAACATGGTTGAACACCAGCAAAATATTTTTTGCTTAAACTACAGTTCTGCTGAGGCTTTTCTGTATTTGTTCTGTGTGTACATATTTTCAACATGATTAGAAAACCAGAATAGTTGCTGTAATCACCAGATGACTCCTGATAGTTTAGTTATCACGGATTTCTAGTATAAATCAATAGATAACACTTGCAAAATGGATTTTCTAATCATATTTAGAGCTTGTTACAGTGACTAATGGTTTGCAATATTTCCTGAATTTTTATATCCCCTAGACAAAAGAAGTTTTTAATAAGTCACAAAGTTATTCATCTTGGAATTGAATGTGTTATATTTTGTACATGAACCAAGACAATCAAGCCAGTCCAGTAAACACACTGCAGAAAATATGTTACCCCATAATTAGGGTTTGGAAAAAGTCATGACAAGTTGTGTAATAAATGGTATTCATCACTCCCACATATTCATTATATCCACATAGTTTTTTCCAGTAAAGATAAAAATATAGTTGCCATTCTACTAACATATTTATCTATACCACACCCTTTCATGTTTATGAAAAATCATTACTGGCTTGAAAAAGGAGGTCAGACAAAAAGATGACAGTGCTTACTTTTGAACATCCTTGGTAATAATGTGGCATATTGTATGTGCTTACTGAAAATATCAACGTAAAATAACTTAGCTGTGATAAATTACATTTGCAAACAGATACATATGCCAGAAAGTGACCTCCTTCTCTAAACATGGTATGGAAAAATCATCATTTTCCATAATCTCTATCAAGTTCTTGATCCAAATGTAACGGACAAAGTCTGAAAAGATTATAAGAGATGTAAAACCCCTTTAGTCAGTTATGATGAGGGAACTTTTTTTTTAAAAAAAAACCCCTTCCATTAGCCGTGTTCACAGAAAGAGCATCCTAAACGGGCCCTGAGGTGAATCGACACGGCTCATCAGGAATACGTCTCCCCGACTAGCCTACATACTTTTTGTTCGATTACACGCACATTCAATAAACATTTATTCTGCCGATTAATCAAAGCCTTGTTCGATTAGCACTGAAACGGTTAGTTTTGTTGTCTACTTGGTGCCAACTGCAATTGCTGCCACTGGCTTACCTTGTACAGTTTCAGGGCTGCCTCGTGCCTGTGATTGGTAGTATGTAAGCGCAATTTATCCACACTGTTGGTGTAGTAGTCACAGGCGTTACATTTTAGGTGAACAGGGTTGCCAATGGCAATACACTTCAGCCTCCACTCATTAGTTTTGCCCCCTTCTTTAATGTGAGCCACCAGTTGATATTTCTGCATGTGTTTGTCAGTCTTGCAGTGGAGCTGGAAGTTCGCTTTGAGCTGGGTGTTGTAGTTACAGAGCTTGCACTGGTAGATGTCTCCAATTACAGCCCTCCACTCCTCTTCAGGGAGCGAGCGCTCGCTGCTCACATGCACACTTAGGGCCTCCAGGCTGTCAGAGGTGAATTTGTTGCAAACAGCACACTGGAAGAGCTTCAGCGCTGGGTCACTGATATAAGGTGACAGCTCTCCTGCAGTAAGGAGGGACAGGTCATCACCCATTAGCTGACCACTGGCAAGCCGGATTTCAGGCGGCAGCTCATTATTTACTACAGGAAAAAAAAAATTAAAAGGGAAAGTAGAGACCAGCAAGCATAGCACACACAAAGGAATCTGTAAAATAAAGCCTTGACAAGGAGTTTGCTTTCTCTAGAGCTTAAACTATAAAAAGCTGTAATAGGATTGAATCAAGATCAATTACAATCATCCCTTTCAACTTCTAAATTCCCTCATCAGATAGCTTTAATTACTCCTACTGGGCATGATGTCATTCTGGAATTTGTATTTTCAAAGGCATGAAAGTTGATCAATAAAATAACAAAACAGCAATGCTTTTGTAACTTAAAAGCCTAGATTAACTTACACAGCACTAATTGTAGTTTTGTTATATCCTTTAAATGATGCTGGAGGTAGGTCAATATATATATACCTACAATATAGTAATTAGGATAAGCATATCTATACTAAATTAGCTACTCTTGGTACCAGACCTCGTCATTCTTAATTTTAAAATACACCCAGCAAATGACGCTGGGACAATTTAGGTAAATCAAAAAGGAAATATCAGAACTGAGCAAAGTTGAGAACTCTTTTTACTACAAATCTGTACTATTAGGTAACAGATTGACGGTATGCTGCTCACACACGAGCATTTGATTCCAATTTGCCTTCCTCTTACACTTGGAATACTGACAATTTGCTACCTGTAAAGAGGCATTGTCAGGTAAGAAAGAAAAGATTGCATTCCTGCCTGAAAACGTTAAGCTATTCAGATAATTAAAAACTGCAGAAAACAGAGCCACCTTTATCTTTGCTAGGTTGTTAATTTGATAGCACCTCATTACATAATCGATTAATTTCATGCTGTACCTTCAGATCCCACATACAGGGGTGGAGGAGAGGAAAACAGGATTGCAAGGATGCAGGCACAGTCAGAGGGCGGAAGCAGAGCCCACTGGGCCAGGTGGAGTTCCCTTACCGCTTCCTGTCACTCCTGCAACTCTTACCTAGCACATGGCTAATTTAGCTTTTATGGACAAAGCTCAATGCAAAATTAGCAAATCCAAACAACAGGTTTTCATCTTCAGCTGGAGCGCTGGTACTTCCTCAGTGACAAGCTAACACAAGAAGACAAAGAGATACTGACCAAGTCCCGGCGCCAAAGCCGCAGCTGTTGCTGGATCAAGCTGGAATGGGTTGATCATCATCTGCGGGTCTGCTGGGTTCTCCAGTTTCATTCCAGTCAGGCCTATGTTCTGGGCTAGGTAGTACTGGTAGAGCTCTGCCTCAGCAGGCGCAAGGCCTAAGTGCAGGTTGTGCTGGATCTGTTTCATGTTCTGCTGCAAGAGCATCATATTATGCATGTGCTTCTCACTGGTCATGTGAATGCGGAGGTTCCTTGCCACATTGG
>NC_141395.1:49294530-49412030 GCF_034619465.1 Leptosomus discolor | reverse complement strand
ATTAAAATCATCCTGGTCAGTGAAAATACAAGATGTTTTTTAAACAGTTTAGTTATTAATAAAGTGTTTGTTTTTTCTAGAATATTATCATGGCAAATTTGTTTTATATTGCCAAGATCAGCTGGGCATTTTGTTTTTATTATGCCTAGCCTTTTGTCATTTTTTTTCTCTGCAAGTTAATTTGACTGCTGTGCATAAGTGAAGTGAGCAATTCAGTAATTAACTTTTGTGTTTTAAAATGTATGAACTTTAATTAGATTTCATTATAAACAAACAAATGTCAACCATAATTATAAGCTCCTTGGTTTAACCACATATTATCCCTTTTCAAACAAACTTGATGTCAGACAAATTAAAATCAAGCAGCCAGCAATTTTGAGTTGAATTTTACATGATCTGCCAGTAACCTGATTACTTTACCTTCAATATCATTACAGGAAAAGTATTTCAGGAAAAATAATTACAAGAATTCCAACAGGAGACAAGCTTAATTGTATTGATTCAAAAGATGCATGTATATAGGAACCATGCTGAAGGAATAATGTTATCTTAAATCTACAGTTACTAGTAAAATGATATTGTCTGGCATGAAAAAGGCAATTTGAGATTGGTGTCTGGAAAAGCAGAGATACAAACCTAACTGAAATAATTACCTGTACACCATTATACTTTAAGCAACAAAATATCAATGTGGAACAACTTCAAGGCATGAAGGTTTGCAGGTTTATTTACTGACTGGTGTATCTATTAGTACCAGGAACAAGTGGAGCTGTCAGGACATAATGAAGGTAAATGATTAGTTAGCACAGAGACTGAGCTCTTCTTCAATGCAATAAGAGTTAATTAAAGTTTACCACCAAACATCAACCAAAGCAGGATGTTGATCAGGTTTCAGCATTAAGTGCAAACAGACAATGGTTGGCAGCAATTAGTGTAGCTATCAAATGACATGCAATGATAATTATACATTTAAAATAGCTAAAGGGCTTGTGGAAGGGAAGCAAGAATCTCATCAGCTTCTTTGACTACACACAGTCAAAGTGCAGGAAACAGGTACCAGATATTTTACTTCAATACTGTAAATCAATAGAATTAAACAAAACAAACAAACAAAAAGGTTGTATGAGTACATTATCTGAAAGAGGACAATTCACTGTACATGAAATGGAAGAAATCTGCAGATGACTCCTAACAAAGATAAGTACTAGTTAGATTAAATAAAGTACTTTGCTGCTGCCACTCACACTGACACACACAAACAGAGAAATGTTTGGGGTTTAAAGGCTAGTGGCTGCAGCCTTATTACACATTGCTATGCCAGACTCGAGGTTACCTGGTATCTTTAGTCCCTGTGGCCATGTTCATAGCACGAGAAGGCCCAGAAGGACCACGGGCCTGAAGCCTGTGACCACAAAAGGTAGTTTCACATGCTAGCTGCAAGCCCGCTGCGAGGAAGCCTGGGCTTACCAGAGGCAATTACCTGGTATCTGAGCCACAGCCTAAGGCTCTCCCACACATCCCCTGCTCTCCACCCACTCCGATCAGCAGACGTGCTAGTTCTGCCTGCTCCCAAACTTATGCCCAAGTTTTGGGAAAGAAAAAGGATGTGAGAACTTTCTGCCACAGATAAACTCTGTGATGCACGCTAGCGACACAGACACGCTAATAACCCAGAGCACAGCCAGGGCCGGTGCCGTCCTCTTCATGCTCTCCTCTGTTTCAAAGGCCTTGCGTAGCGGTGGCAGCTACCAGATCAGGGATACAACGGAGCCGATACCAAACTTAACTTTTCTTCTCAGGCTTCCATTAAATCCAAAAGAAAGATGATAAACCTGCAGCAGCACCTCTGATAGCAACACCAAACAAAGGAAAAACTGCTCTCAGCCCAGCACTGGCAGTCCGCTGAACTCCCTTGGCACAGACCTGCAAAGTTAAAACACTCCTGATTCTACAATATCAAACACATAGGAAGTACAGCAAAACAAGTAAATACCCCTTCCATAGCCAAATAGCCCTTATTAACTGGTGTAGCCAGACAATTACCTACACATATCTAGTATTCGGACAATCCCTCAGTAACCGCTCCACACCCTGGAGATGGAATAACTCACTCCTGCTCGCTGCTCCTGGCCTGGCATAGTGCAGGTAATGGGACTACCTGGTTAAACACCTATGCAGTTCCACAGCAGCTGAATAGGTCTGGTGACTGGGATCCCCAACTCAAAGAAAACAAGATTTCTTCAGTGTTGTTATGGACAACGTAGTGGCACAAGCACCCTGCTTTTCCTAGGTAACAGGAAGCGAGATGAGGCTTACCAAAAGACAAGTAGCAGCTTTCCAAGAAAGCTAAGCTGTGACAAATTAAAACCCAATGATGAGAGGGGCAAAGGGGTTAAGACAGTAGGACTCATTGCTGCAGGATACTATTGAGATCATGAATTTACCCAGGTTAAATACAGAATGGAAACTGGCTGCTAAAAGTATCCAGAGTTGTAATAATGTGAACAACAACACCACCAAAAATATGTAAGGGATATTAAACCTTGTTCTTCAGAGGTTTAAAACATTTGCATTTGCAATCACGGGAAGTCAGGCATATACAATAGGTTATCCTACATCCGCCTACTGTGATATTCTTCAGAAGCATCTTGCACAGACCAGTCAAAAAGAGAAGAGGCTACCCACACCCAAGTTCCAGTCTGGCAATCAATATGTTCCTATACTATGGATTACATCTCCTGAGTACAGAAGTGCCTGCAAGCAGGGAGACTGCCCATATCTTTTATTTGACCTAACCCATGCAAAAAGATCCTCATCACCCGTTTGTATTTAAATATTTTGTATTAATTTCCACTGTGTTAAGTTCAGAAAATCTTTTTTAAGATTATGAAAATGATTTAAAATAAATGCACTTTTTGTTTCTAGAAGCAAACCCATGTACATACGGAAAATGCATTAAGATGGGGTTTTTTATAATGTTGGCTACCGACTGTGATTTTTGTTGGAATGTGTGTACGTTCACGTTGCTAAAGTTATTTTAATAAAATGCCTTACTGTTTTGCATAGTTCCTGGGCTGCAGCCTAGAGAAGTTCTACAGATTTTTTTTTTCCTAACAAACCTCATTTTCCCAACTAATTCTGTTATGCTAGGGATTTGTGCACAGAGTTGGCTAATCCCAGTATTTCCCTAGAGCTGCATCTAAGCTATGGCCCACTCCCAGCACAAAAGTGTCTCCAAAAGCCCTTTCGCCCCCTTCAGCACTGATACACTCATTGGTCCTGACATTTTCACTTCAGCCATGACAAATGAGCTGATGGCTGTGATCAGATTGCACACGAGGATTGCTTTATCAAAGACGTATCATTAACTCTCATCACTGTCTTCCATTATGACTCTTTTGGTCAAATCTGTTGTGAAAATGCAACTCAGTTTAAAAACATAACCTAAACATAGCAACAAACAAACTTCATTAAAAAGCAGAAAAGAAAACCAGACTCAGACAGGATCAGAAAGAGACTAATGTTAACTAAATGTTTCTCTGGGGACTTAAGTAACTGTACTCAACCTCTGCCCCAGTGCAAACATGGCAGTTGACCGTCTTCGAAAGGTCCTTTCCCCCATCGTGGACTGCGAGCACTCCTTTGCCTTTTTTAGAGAAACAAAAATAAAGCAGCAGCAATCAAATATGCCTAAAAACAAAGTCAACTCTTTTTTTTTTTTTCTTTTGTCTCTGAACTACTTTGCCTTTCTGCGTGTCTGCCTTTATCAAAATACGTTTCTCAAAAGTATCCCTTAAAGAATATAAAATTTTCACTTTAATCGCAGCCATATAATAGTCCTGTTTTCTGACTCACATTAAAAACACCAACATAAAGAGCTGTCTGAAACGGAAATCTCTCAGTTCACTATGAATACCGCAACCTTTCTGTCAAGTTAGAACCTAAGTTCCAGTTACACAGTTCTTGTTACATCTAGAGGGTTTACAAAGTATATATTTGTTGTAACCTCTTCTAGCAATTCATCTGAGAATACACATCTAGCGGAGTCAACTGTAACACAACAGGTCTTGGGAATGGAGGTCATGCTTTGAGATAAAGTGCTATTCACTTTTGGACCATGCAAGAAGCTCTTTATTCCTGTTCTTATTGGCATCAGTTCCCCCTTACCAGAGCAAGAACAAAGCCAAGTGCTCGTGTGAGGTTTATGAATAAATCAGAGGTGAGCCACTTTAAGTGCTGCCCATGATTTCCTTGTTGACAGTGAGCACTTAAACAGGCTTCTATGACCAGCAACTCCTGGCAAACCTTAATGGCTCCTAATCTGTACCCTGCCTCGTTTCAGGAAAGAAATGACCCACCCCAATTTTTCTCAAGTCTTCACCTTTTGGGCAACTACTCTCCCACCTGTTTAGAAATTCACGTTCAGGGACTGTCCCATTTCAGTGCCAAGTTTTCACATAACATACAACATAAAAATCACCATTTTCTTCCTAGAAAACAAATGACAGCTAATAAAATATTATTACGCTCTACAGCCTAAGTAATTCCCAGACAAACCATAACACAATTCAGCGTTTGTTTAAATTGCATAGATTTTTAAATGAACCTAAAAGATTTCTGATATATTTGCCTCCAATTATTAAAATCATGGAAAAAATATGCTGAGAGTCTTCTGTACAATTGCAGCTGAAACCAGGAATGTTTATAAATCACTGCCATTGTATGTATTTAAAAAATTCAAACAATCTCAAAATCTATTTTTAAATAATGATAACATTGATAAACAAACTGATATCAACCAGCAAACTCAGTACTGGGCCAAACAACTCTGGTCCAGAAATATTAACATCCAACTGTGGCAAGACACTAGGTGTTTCAGTACGTACGTCTTTGATGCACAAAACCACTCAGAAACCTACGCTGTTCAACATTAAAGCAGCAGCCTGCGTGGAGAAGACGTTTCAACATGTAATGAAATCCTTCGTTTTTAAGGTCGTCCCCCCTGCCCCTTTTTGGATGTGTCACAATCTCCAGAATGGCTGAATTGACTCTGTAGTAGCTGAGTTACTGTCAGGCTCCCAGTTTGTGCTATATTTAAATACTAACATTTTTTTGGACCTCCATTGTCTCTTCTTGCCTTTCCACCCACTCGGGGTGGGGGGGGGGAAGAAAGAAAAAAAAAATTGTGACTACACCGCTCTGCCCTGTGATTTCAGCGAGTGCTCCCTGCCGCGGGGCCGGGGGGTGGGTATCCGGCAGCGCTGACCTGCAGCTACTCGAATGGCTGGGGGTGCCTCGGTAGATGCCAGTCTTCTTTGCAAGGGCCTGATCCAAACCTGGGGAAATCAATGAGGCGGCGCTGGACTTCGGAAAAGGCCCTCCGTCAGAATTGGAAACTGCAGCAGCGCTGGGGAAACCACCCGTCTAGCGAGAGAGGAATCCAGGGGCCAGACTAGTGGGGACTTAAAACGCCAGTGATGCTTTTCACTGGAGCTGCAATGCCTGTCCCAGTGCGCTGGCTGACAAGCCAGTGAGAAATCATAGTTTGCCTCCCTACAGGAATCGGTTGTTCCTGCTGGAAAAAGTCCCAGAGCACGGTGCTGTGCTGCAGCGGAGTCACTTGTGAGTTGTTGTGCACGGGGTGGCACTTCCCACCCCAGAGCTGGCTGCACTGCAATGGCAAAGTGGGTGATTTTTTTTTTGGTGATCGGTTCATAAAACTTAAAGGAACTGAGGGATTCAGGGGTGACATTTGCCATAGAGCGAAATAATTTATTTTAGAAATGTTACTTTTAATTTAAACCTTCAGTGCTGTAAACAAAATCTATAACTATATTTCAATATTAAAAAAAATATAAAAGGACCAGAGTGAAACCCACAGGAATAAATTCCTTGTTTAAGGAGCTACTTTTCACTCAGAACCTTATTTTCTGGAGTGGGGAAGGCGTGTGAAGTGTTAGCTACGAAACAAGGAGAAACTCTTATTTGAAAGTGGGTGGCTATGATTTCTCACACAGGAAAACCAACTGCATTTGAAACTGTCGTGTAACACTTGGCAAATACAAGGATTTTTTTTTTTTCCCTCTCTTCTTATGAAAGATCTCACCCTCTGAATACCAGAAATCAAAGGATCCTTGCCAACAAGCAAAGGGAAAGAAGCAAGTTATGTTTTTGTTATTCTTCAAAAAAGAGATTATTCTGATCTGTTACACTACCATCTTCTGGAACAAGTGTGGAAATAACTGAGATTACTCCAGGTTTCCACCAGTGCCCCAAACACTGAAGCACTACCAGTGACAGGTGCCTTGTCATCTCAGATTAGGTGAATTTATAAGGCCGCCTCAGTGTCAAACCAGGGAGGAGCAAACCTTTAGCAGCTGCCACTCCCAGCCCCTCAGCTCTGCTATTACCTGGTAAAAGGAGCAGAATTGACCCCCCTCAGCCTCTCTGGAAAACCTCTTTCTTACAGACCCTCCGGTGTCTTCTACACTACATCATCCTTAAAAATGGAAATGTAGTGCAAAAAGAAGAGATGAAACCTTTTAAATTTGATTTTCAGGGATGATTGTCAACCGGTAACTAAAGGCCTGATTATTTTCCTACTCATATCAAAACTTGCCAGTTTTACACCCATATTATTCCTCTGATTTCAGAGGAGTTATTGTTAATTTAGTTTGGGAGTGAATGGGAAAAATCCAGTTATTTTGGGTTTATGTGTCCTAGGCTCACATCAACACAGGCATTTTTAAGGATTTCTTTGTTTCAGGAGCAGAACGTTTGCCTATTTAAATACAGTTTTAGATGTACATCTTGTGCGTGCATCGCTTGTTCTGAAGACACCACTGCAGCCTAATCGGGAAATGTTTGTTTTCAGACTCACCATGGTCTATCATGTACCTACAGCCTTTAGTTTGTGAACTATTGACCTGAAGGACTGTAACACCTTCTTAGGAGCTGGTACAGCCTATCAGACCACTGTGAGGGCTAAAAGTCTGCTAGATTTGTCTGTAAAGAGATCCCAGTTTCTGGGCATCTTTAAAATTGTTCTCAAAAGTACCAAAAGTAAATAAAATATAACTTGGACAAATTACCTTCTAAATCTCTCTCTTTATTTTGGTTTGTGTTTTTTTTTTTTTTTTTAATCGGAAGCTGATTCTGAGTAATATGAACATATAAAAGAGCATCTTAATACGGCAAACTTTTATTTTGATCATGTAACTTAGTTAAACCATTCATCAGGATATTTTTTTTAAGCAGAAAAAGTCATTCCTCAACAACATTGCCATATTTCAGTCTGGTACAAACTTTTCTGGCTTAATTAGCAAAAGCTGCAGTAATAATGAAAATACTGGCATGAAAGTGCTATAGAGTGATCATTAAAAAAGGAATAGAGCAATACGTTTTAAAGACTAAACCTGCTGCCCTTATTTATGCAAAACAAGTTTATCTTTACAGGCCTGCTGAATCCTGCTGTCAATAAACGCGTTTATTACCCCTTTCAAAAACCAGCAACAGATCTCAACAGCAACCAAACAGAACCTACTAGGTTTGCTTCACCTACAAGCTAAAAGCAACCGATACGTGTCTTTTAGTTTCTTCTAGCTGTGCATCTGTTTGCAGAAACATACTCTGCATTACATCTTATTCCATAAAATCTTGAATCCCAGTATCTCCGTGTGCTGGGTTTCTGCCCGTTCAGTAAGAATGCAGACATCACATAAGTTATTATTAACCCATGTGTTATCCAGTTCCACAGTGGCTGGAACTTTGCCAGAGACAACACATGGTGCTTGGTTAACAATATTTGAAAATATAAATGAATTTATTTTTTAAATTAACACATTTCTCTTATGGAAATACACTAATAAGCTGTTCCCAGAATGAAAGACTATCCCCTAAGCACGTTCCTTTAAAAGAAGTTTTGAGGAATTTCATAAAGTTAGCAGTAAAACAACCTCAAACCCCACAGAAGGTCTTTAACTTCGTCTTAAGAGATAATTTCTGCGACTTTATTCTTACCAAGAATAAACTCTTTTTATTTTCTGCATTTGCAATTTTACTTCATTAAATAATCCTAATTTCTTAGAGGCATCTCTAACTGTTGAAATATTATCAGATCAAGCCAATACAGAACTAACAAGCATTTCCAAATAAATGTTCTGCAAACTGAAAAGAAGCCCTCAAACAAGTTAATATTTAGTCTAACTACCACAGTAGCTCTAAATCGGTAATTATGTTGACCTGAAAAAAAATAAGAGAGCCTATTTAATATGCATCCATACAAATAATTATCTACACTGCATTTGATTTACATACGTACAAAAGAACCACTTCCCACTTTCAAAAATGGCTCAACACTTATGGTATTTTAACTGCCCTAATTACTGTTGAGAGAACATAATTAGAAGCACTGATCACATTGTCAACAGCTAACCAGTTGCAGCCCTGGCTGGGGACCTGATCCTGCTCTGGCTGAAGTTGGAGGGGGGCTAGCACTGCTTGCAGGAGAAGTCTGGGCCCTTCTCGCCATCTGAATCTACTGGAATCCAACTGGTTTCACCAACCTGAGCACGCTGCTGCGGTCACGCCGAAAGCCCCACTCCTTATGTGCATGTATCAATTTCTATTTCAGGAAGCTTTCTCTATTTTCAAAGCCGAACGGAGTAATTTTTTCCCCAGCAAGGCTCCTATACCACTGAAACACTTCGCACCGAGTCAGAATTCATAACTTTTTCCGAAAGATAAATAGTTTAATAATTAAAGAAGATATTGACTAAAGCCTGCTTCCTCGAATGCCAAAGTTTATTAGATTATTATGCGTTGATGCATAATTTCCATTGCTAACTTTTCAAATAGCTCCTTCCCTCCCTGCTAGCCCCCTCCTCCTTCTTTCTCTCCCCCAAGCAAATTGCTGGGAATCCTCAATACCCACTAGTCAATATTTGGTTTGCCTGTCATGTTCCTGAAGCTCCCCTCCGTACAAACCTGTGTTTCTCCGCCTTTCGCTGTGCTACTCTCATACATATCACTTCACACGATGATGGAAACTCAGGGCATCTGAGCAAGTTGCTAAAATCTGAGCTTCTGCTTGTTTTCTCAAGTCTTGGACAAACATAACTTTAGGGAGAGCTGAACATAGGCATAAAGAAAGAGGAGCCTGCATTTTCATCTTCCTTTCATCTCAGTCATTCAGTCAACCATTCAGTGCCCTATTCAACAGAGCTTTTCATTATGCAAAAAAATGCTAATCCTTTTCCGATGCTTTCACACTTGTATAAACCCCCATTCCTTCGACTGAAAAGCAATTATATCAGTTTACCTTTCTGTCAAAAACAGGATTAATATTCCAATACTAGAATCTCCTTTATTTTCCTATCTTTTGCTTTAGGAAACTAGAGATTATTAGTGGAGGTATTCCTTCGAGCAAGAATACATTATTTTAAATATGATGATTTTAGCCAAAGCAAGAGGGGGGAAGGGGGGGAGGGAGAGAAAAAAACTTCAGTTGCTGCGGAAACTCTTTTCAGTGACAGAACTGACCTTCCCTTTGCAGAGGCCTGAATAGAATGAGCCTCACTCTGGTCTATTAATCAGAAACAAATTATGAAAGAATGTGGCTGGACTGGTTGACACTATCCTGTCTTGGGAGACTCAGTAACAGCCTAGTAACAATGTCCTCTTCATGGGTAATGAACAGCCATGACAAATGGGGCAGAGAAACTATTTATTTGCATATGCAAATTCTCACACAAGGGAAACATGTACAAACAAGTGTCATTGTAAGGTGGATTAGGCAAACAACGCTTTCTTTTTAGGACATTCTGCAGCCCAGAACATTAGTCAGCACAATTAAACCAGTCTCCATGGAGACTAATGAAATTTCACCATGGTATGAGTTAAATTAGATAGCTAGTTATGTGTTTTCACAATCCAACTTGAAATCCATTATTGTTTCAGAACAATACAGCAATTGTGCCTGGCTGATCTTTGCCAGCTCAACAAGCTCCTAAGTTGACAATTTGCATATGTTAATATAATTAAGCACTAATTACATGAAACTTGTACATATTCACATGCACTTTCCCTGGGCGCTTCTCAGTTTGAACCTTGGCCAAGTCTTTAACCCTTTGAATGAATTTGGAGCAGCAAAGCTGTGCCTTCTGGGTACAGCCCCAAGGCAGATGCAGAAAAGCTCTTCATTTATAAACACAAAGCTTAACCTGGCTTCTCATATTTCTGTCAACAGGGCTAGAAAACATTTTTGTATGTGTTGGAGTAGGAGAAAGGGGCGGGGGGGGTTGGGGAGGGGGAGCTGAATTGGAAGTTCTTTAGGAGACCCAGCTCTGGTACCCTTTTTGCATATGAAAACACCAATATTTACCCACATAACAGGTTACGAACACATGTATTCCCATTGTCACAGGTTCTTCAAGACCCGAATTTTCAAAAAACTGACCTGGGTTTTATGTCAGTACTCTCAGAGCCACAAAAATAGGAATGAGAAAAGGAAAAAGAGCAAGCAGTAACTAATGGGCTTTACATAAATATATGCAGAGGCAATTAAGCAGTGTTAATTACTATGACAGCAGTTAATTGAATATAATGAGATATTTTAAGCTACTGACTAAGGCATAGTTAAGATTAATTTTATTGAGATTAATTGTAAATAAGAATAGATTAACTCTGTGTTTTGACAGGCATAAAAAGTAGTTCTGCAAATTAACTAGGAGAGCAGAAACTAGCACAAAAATCATATATTATTTTAATGTCACACCTCAGAATCATCTGCTCAATAAACATGACTTTTCAAACCCAAACAGACAGGAATCTTGAAGAAAAACAAACAGCTTGCAGAGATTAAAGAGCCTTTTGTCCTTTTTCATGTGCATTTCTTTTAGCAGACTAAATTAAGCGAGTCTGGTGTACGTTTTTAGGAAGGAACATTTCACACTGAATGGAAAAAATGTTCTATCACATATGAAATTCATGCAGCTGTGTGGAACTTGGTCCAGATGGTCTAAGACTATAAAACAACACTAAATGATAGACAGTAGGGCCTTCCCAAGATTATGTGATAAAGTCACAACCTCATATTTTGACCTAAATTTTCTGTCATGTATTGTTTCCTTCCAGATCAGATAGCTCCATTTTAATTTTTAAGTGATCCTGAATATTCAGTGGAAACTCTTAATAAACGCTGCTGATAAACATCTGAGCAGAAATCACAAAATATTTACAAAACACCCCTTAGGTTTGTTAAAACAATGCTGAATCCGAAGTACAGAGAACAGTGCCCTGTCTCTCACCACAATACTACACTCTTCACACCACTTAGCTGAAACAGGTAAAAATGCCTCGTTTTAAATATGCTTCAAAGAAAACCCCAAGCACATTCTACCAGCAGATTAATTCATGCATGCTGTTTAAGAAAATTAACAACAAGGCTGAGGAATGCTGAACAAATCACTAATAAGAAAGGAGCTTCAATTGATTTTGAAATAAATCAATAGGTGATTAACACAATATTTTTAAAGCAGTAGAATGTATATATATTATGTAAACGTATATATTATTTTCAATATCTTTTTAGCTCTTAATCGAACAAGGGCTTTACAACAGTAAGCAT
Source organism: Leptosomus discolor (assembly GCF_034619465.1). Lineage (NCBI taxonomy): Eukaryota > Metazoa > Chordata > Aves > Leptosomiformes > Leptosomidae > Leptosomus > Leptosomus discolor. Next base: position 49,400,404 of record NC_141395.1, on the reverse strand, counting down.
GTCCCTATATTGACTACCAACTTCTTTGGAATGCCTTTAGTCTTTTATAACGAAAATCCAAAAATGGTCTGTGAAACAAGGCTACAACAAGCCATTCTGCAGTGAAAGATTTTAAATCATCCAGCCTCTTCTAATAGACTTGAGACTTATTGAGGTAGAAACCATAAAAAATGAAGAAGGGAAATTTAATCCCTGAAATATTGATTTGCACATTAATATCATATAGGCAGAGGGCAATTTGGCTTCATGGAAATGACACATTGTCGACCCTTGGTGAAGTCAGAGCCAATCTAACTGCTGAACATGTCTGAATCTCAAGAGTTATTAAGGGCTTCCCTTCTTGCCTTTATGACTTTTCTTCAGCCTACCAATGCAATCTTAAATGTATTATCTTTAAGAAATAATTGTAAAACCTCAGGGGTTTTCCAGTTAATGGAAGGGAGGCTAAACCACATCAGATTCTGAAATGCAACATTAAACCCTCGCAATCAACAAAACCACCTCAATTCTCATCCATCCAGTGCAGGATCTAATATTGTTATTAGAGATAATCAAATTTCATTGTGTAAATTTAGGCTCATGGTCAGAATGGAAGCAGTAAATTCTGCAATATTAAACAGTGATTTTTCTCGGCCCCCTTTATATGTTCTTTGCTGGTGCACCATCTTCACAAATAAACCTAAACTATTCAAAAACCGTCTCCCTGTTCTGAAAGATGCATGCAATGCTATTTATCATCTCCCCAGCTTTCCGCTAGTTTTGACTTGAGCTAGCAGGTAAGTTTCATTTTAGAGAATAATAAAGCAGTATCACTGCATAAACCAAACAGCAGGTACTATTACTGTGACTTACACAGATGGTTTACCTGACCTTTCTTTGTTCCTTCAGTAGGTTTCACTTTTGCAGATTTACGACTTTTCCCTCTATATTTCATTGACCCTCTATGTTCATTATCATAAAAATGAAAACTACTGAATACATGTTTATGTTGACGAAGACCAAAAAGCCCACGACTAAAGGATAAAGAGATGCTACAACGCACTGTGTGGATCCCTAGATCGTACACTATAAATATTCAAGCACAGATAGCACGAATAACTGAATAATCCTGGTGAGCCCCAGCTCTGGAGCCAGGTGCAAGAGGTTAAAACAGCTGGCTAGCCATCTTTTATTTTGTGTGTCTTCCTACCGGCTGCGACCGCAAACCCTGAAAACTAGCAGATATTCCCTCAAGGTTGATTGTCTGATTTTTTTTTTTTTTTTTTTTTTTCATTTCAACCAGTTTAGTAGGATCCCCCAGTCGAGAAAAGAGAGAAACTCCTTAAATACAGCCAGTTGAATAGGAAGTGGAGCAATGATGATTAAGGCTTTCCCCCACCACCACCACCACCCCTCAACCTTCAGCCCCCCGTTTATTTCCACGATCTTCTTTGTGCACCTTCCCATCCAAATGTTTGTATTCCTTATTTCAAAGAAAAGCACTCCGGATCGTTCTGTCAGCTTTGCCAGTAAATATAAAGTAAAACAAGTGTTGATGGCACTGAGAGTGTTACATACCCAGGCTGTGTTTTTGCATTGCTCTCAATGGAAGCGATCGATGCCCATGTCACAGTCGCGTCCCAATCGCAGCCAAGTCTCTGCCTCAATCTAACCAACAACAGGCAGGGCTGCAAAGGCTTCTCACTACCTCTTCCATCCATCCACCACCAAACTAAAAATATAATGCTACATATGATCTTTTTAAACACTCCACCACCGCTCCTAAGGATTGAGCCACTGCAAATCCAGGGGAAACACAATTGAAAAAAAAAAAAAATACACCATCAAAAACACCACCCTCACAGCAACCACCCCAAAAGCACCCGAGACCTCTCTTTCCACTCTCTTTCTCGCTCTCCTCCTGCCAACTACATAATCCTTGATTAAAACCGGGACAAGGCTAATAAAAAGAAAATTTACCAAAAAAAAAAAAAAAAAGGAAAAGAGGAGGACGGAATGGAGCCGAGGAAATGCAACTGTCAGAAAACGGGATGGTCAGACTTCCTGAGTGAACCTGCCTGTGTCTGGCTTAATGTAAATCCACCATCTTCAGCCTGGCAAGTTGTCTTTTCGTTGGGCTTTTTTTTTTTTTTTTTTTTTTTTTGGTGGGGAGGGGGGGGGGGGGGGGCTGTTATGTTTGCGATCTCTGCCTTGGTACCTAAGGAGGAAGAGGAGGAGGAGGAGGGTGTGTTATTGAATGGTGGCTAAAGCCTCCTCGGGACGGCGCTGAGGTGAAACAGGCTGAACCCGACTGCTGTGGCTCCTCTCTCGGTTGGACCCAGTGCCCTAAAGCAGCCGATGAGAGACCCCCGGCCGCCCAGCTCGCAGGTAACAAAAGAAATACCAACCCGTGCATTTTCTGCTGCCGCTGCTGGGGAGACTGGGGCGGGGGGGTAGGGGGGAGGGGGGGAAGAAGATGCGGGAGGGGAGGAGTGGAGGGAAAGCGCCGCAAGTTGGCATCGGATGGGGGTAAAGTTTATTAGCATTTTTGCAGGAAATTTCATGTAAGGCAAGAGGGGGAAGCAGGGACGCATCTGCCATTAGCCGCCGCGATGGGAAGGGATGCACTTGATTCTGGCACGAGCAGTTAGAGCAGGAACCAAGCTGCCTTCTCGCTGTTTATGAGCTTTTTTTATTTTATTTTTGTTGGCTTTTTTTTTTTGGTGCGGTTTTTTTTAAACACCCTAGTCCTCAGTTTAAAAAAAAAAAAAAAATAGACGCCTGTCCCGCAAAACACAGCCCCCCCCCCCCGCACCACCACCTTTCAAAAAACCTCAGAAAGGCTACGCTGAACGCACCCCTCGACCCTGCCCGCCAGCAGCCCTGCCCGCGGAGCGGCGCGTTGGGGTTCAGCTGGCAGCCGCCCCGCAGGCGCGCATCTCCGCCGGCGGGGCCGCGCCGCTCCGCGCAGCTGACAGCGCGGCAGGGCGCGCTCCTAACGGGCTCCTCTTCCTCCTGCTGCCGCCGCCGGCAGCGCACACACACAGCCCTGCACAGCCACCCCTGCCTCTGCTCCTGAGAAACCTACCTGTGAAATAAAAAAAAAAAAAAAAAAAAATGGGGAGGGGAGAAGGGAACAAGCACCCCACACCTTCTTCCACACACACACGCAGTCAGGGTCCCCACTGCCCTGCTGGCATCCCCCCCCACCCCATCCCCCTTCCCCGCCCGAAAGCGAAAGTTTGGGAGACCGAGGGGGGGGGAGTGGAGATGAGGAGGAGAGGGAAGGAGGGTGGGAGAGAGGAATGCGCCTTCAAAAAAAAAGCACCTCAAAGTTTTGGGGGGGACGGAGGTGCGAAACGAGAGGGCGAGCTCTGAAGGGGCTGGCAAACGAGGACTTCTGACAGCCGTAGCGTCTTCCCTACTGACAGTCTTCCCCCCCTCCGTGAGCTCCCTACAGGAAAAAAAAAAAAAGCGAACCAAAAAGTGGGGGGCACCCCCCCCGAACCTCTTCTGCAAACTGAGCAGGGTCCTCCACTTAATCCGAAAGTTACAGCCCGGAAAAAAAAAAAAAAAAAAAAAAAAAAAAAAAGCAAAACAACAACAAAAAACCCACATCAAAACCGAAAACCCAAACCCACAGCCCCAAAGCAAAACAACAACAAAAAAATAATACACAAACAAAACGTAACCCCCGGAATAAAAGAGAAAGGGACACGGCGAAAGAAAGAAGGGAGAGAGAAAAAGCAGCCCCTCCTGCCCAAACGAGAGCAAATACTGTACCTAAAAATGGGGAAATGGGGAGAAAAAGGGGGGAGAGAGAGAGGGGAGAGATACATGGGATCTGGGGATGTGAGTGTGTGTGTGTATGTGAGAGAGAGAGAAAGAGGCACAGAGAGAGGGGGAGAGAGAGAGAGAGCGAGAGCGAAATATCAAAGATTGTGCAAGATCAGCCTGGAAAGATAATCGATACTCGACCTAAATTTAACACAAACTACTCAATAAAAGTTAAAGAAAAAACTTACTTTCCATTTCCCCTCGCAGTTCCTACTGGATCTTCGCCTCTTTTTTTTTTGTTTTGCTTTATTTACTTAACAGCTGATCACATCCAAGTAAACGAGAGAAGGTTCATTAAAAAAATAATAAAAAAAATAATCCTCCAACTTTATTGGGTGAAAATAAAAATGATTGAGCAAGAAGTGGGGGGCATGGAGCGGTCCTTTGGGGTCCGGGAGTTGTTAAAGCATGTGCCGACCGCGGTCTCGCTGTTTGGTTGTGAAGGGGTTGGGAAAAGGAGGAAAGGAAATGAAAATCCGATATGTCTTTATTCTGCTAATTATTATCGTTTTAGCCCTGTTTAAAAAAATGGCTGATTAAGTTGAGTGCGCATGTCTTTGTGTGTCTATTCCCGATATGCACTCTGGGAATGAGAGAGAGAGAGAGAGAGAGAGGGGAGAGAGAGGAGAGAGAGCGAGAGAGGGAGAGAGAGGGAGAGGAGAGGGAAGAGGAGAGGGAGAGGTGTAATTAGTGAGGTGATCAACATTCTCCGGGCTGCAAATGACGCGCAGCCCCGGAGCCGGGGAAGCCGGAGCTGCCGGGGCTGCGGGAGCCGCAGAGCCAGCCCGGAGAAGAAGGGGCAGGAGAAAAGGAGCTCGTGGATACAAACACAAGTCTGCAAACTTCATTAGTAACACAGACACACACGCACAGGCACACAAAGTAGATGGCTAGGGAAAATTAAAAAAAAAAAAAAAATAAAGGAAGGGGGGGAGGCGGCAGACTTGCTCTTTTTTAACTGTTCGGGAACTTAAAAGAAAAGGGTCCAAATTAATTATTCCGACAGGGAGATATTTCTTTCTGTCTGTCCGTCTCTCTTTTTCTCTCGCTTAATGGGGATTTAATGAAAAATATATGTTTGCAATGGGATAATGACTATACGACACCTCTGTAAAAGGAAAGATAATACATCTAAGATAGGGAATAACAGCCCATACAGAGATAAAGGTGGATTTATGTGCACACATGCACCCATGCGCACACTCGCATCCTACATCGCATTTACACGTATGCACATACACTCCACATGCACAGTCACACAGAACATAATACACTTTATTTGGTGGCCACCATGTAATTGCTTGGCGATACCAACAAAGTAAAGAGCAAAGCCTCCCAGACCATACAATATCAACTGTAAACAGCCTTATCAAAACGAAGTAAATACCAGCCCAGGGAAAGAGTCTCTTTGCATACAATACAGGTTTCATGCATATACATACATCATCTTCCCCTTTCCCTACAAGTAATGATATTTTATTAATATTTTATCTACTATATTTTACAAGACACATTTCATTCTTGGAGGGGGGGGGTGTTATTATGATGAAAACTAGGGTAAAATATACAGATGTCATTATAAATCAGAATCTTCTACAAATATTTTCCTGCATGGGATTTAAGAAGATTGCTTCTCGTTTGAAAATCTAATTATCTTAACCTAATACTGCAGATGTGAATATGACTGACACTTTCATTAAAAGATAATTAACTAAAACTAGGAATAGACATAGTTTAAAATACCCCCTACCGAAGATAAAAACATGACTATTCAAAAAGCATCCGAATACACCGCAGGAACACGTGCAGATTTTTGATAATGCTATTCCAGAAATGGGTATAGCAGAAATGGTCACTAAGTCACACTTACATGTAAGAGATATTTACAGCACCAAGGACCCCGCACAGGTGAACCATAACCTTGGAGCTGATGTGCCTTTGAAGTTCATGATTCCTGCGATACATGTCAAAACCTCGTCTTAGGCCTCACACACCACAAGCCAGCAGGAAGGTTTTATCACAACCTTCCATTAAAAGTGCGCACATGCAACAACAAACCAGCAAAAACCTGGATGGCAGAAATATGCATCTCTCTGGGCCCTAAACCTTCTACTCCAGAAGAACATTTTGCAAGTACTGGAACTAACGCTAATAGGAAAATCCCCACCTGATGATGAATTAAGGCTACCCTTAAGGAAGCACAGGCCAGTGTCAGGGAACCGAGTTGCTAAAAGCAGATGTTTAAGGTCAGAGTGAAGGTCCTGATAGTTTTGGAGGACAGGGGGAAAAAAAAAAAAAAAAAGTCTTCGGAAAGGAGAGGAAAAAAAAAAATAGACAAATAAAAATCCCGCCAGCCAGAAAGTACAGCTATTCCAAAAATCAGAGCCTGCCAATGCAGCGGGGAGCATAGAAGGAGCCCTGCCCCAATCCAGAGAAAAGTGACTTCAAACTTCAGGAAAACCTCCAAGATTCGAACTTAAGGAAAAGTCAGGGGCACTTGAGGGTTCGTGGGAGCAACTTTATTCCTTTTTCAAACCTCACCTAAGCGTTGCACCAGCTCATCGATGAAAAAAAAAAAAAAAAAAAAAAAAAAAGTGAGCATGTGTATGCAGATTTCCACAGGCATTGCAGGTAATAAGGAAACTAGCGATATTCTGCATCGTTGTTTACACGGGGGGGGGGAGGGGAGATGCAAGCAAAGAGTGAAAATGAAATCTCTGAAACCCGTTTACAGATATCAGATTGAGGGGGTACGATGGAAAGAGGGCTTTTAGGCTTAAATTGTAGGCGAAACGGGACTCAGAGAGAAGGATGCATTGTCCATTCAAGTGCATGCCTGAAGGATGGTAACACATTTCTTAAGACTGAAGACAATTAAATACAATGTGATGAAGAAACACCTGAGAACAACACATCTATTTCAAATTCAAGTGAAGAAACACGTATACTTAATCTCACAGAAGAATAAGGAAACGAAGATAATTTAAAGTCATCCCCCCGCACCTCCCCCACCACCTCCTTTATGCCTAGTGCTTTTTTTCCTGGTGAAACATCAATATCATTAATGTCATTAATGTCAAAACACCAAACGTCAGAACAGTCAAGTCATTCTTTTTTGGCTGTAGATTTTTTCCCTTTCTCTCTTCTTGGACAGGGATATAGGTTTATGGTGTTCTTGAGTTACAGCTGTAGGAACAAAGAGGGGGGATAGAGGCAGGAATTGCTAGAGTCCACATTTTTCAGGGTTCCTTCTGCCACCGTTTACTGTCCTTCCTAATGTTTTAAATCTTCTCTCTCTCTCTCTCTCCCCTTAAAAATAGTATCTATCGGGGAGGGTGTGTGTGTATGTGTGTGTGTGATGGAAGAGGAAGGAAAAAAAAAAAAGACCCTACGGGATGTTAACATTTTAGAAGAAACCTGGGGAACCGCCACGTAGCTAGGAAAAATCGAAGGAGGTTAATTCCGGGCGGCAGCAGCAGCAGGTTTGTGGGATGCGATAAGAGCGGAGCGCGGTGCGGGCTGGCGGAGGCCGGCGGGGAGAACGCGGAGCGGGGCGGCGGGCGGCTCCCGGGCCCGGCCCGGCGCCCGCTCCCCTCTCTCCTCCCTCTCTCGCTCAGCTGATCGCCCCCGAAGACTCTCGCCTAACCTCTCAGCTCCTCTCCTCTGGTCCCGGTGGACCCCCCCGCCCACCGCCTCCGAACTTCTCCTGCAGGCACCGTTACACATTTGGGGGATTTTTTTATTTTTTTTTTTTTTTTTCCCCCGAGCCTCCTGTTGAAACCGCAAAAAGCTCTTGGTGACGTTATATTTCAAAGAGAGGGAAGGGAAAAAATAATAATGATAATAATAAAAAAACCCTCAGCCTTTTCTGTCCTCCACCACCTCCAGCCTCAGCTCCAAGGAAAACTTATTGTCCTGGACGAGACTGATCTGTTGGGGCCAGAGCCCGAGACTGACCATTCTTTAATAGACAAAGAAATCCCAGCCCAAACTGGGCTCTGTTACACCACGTCTCTCCGCCAAGCTCATTTCACTCCCTAAATCTGCGCTGCGGACACACAGGGGCACAAGGATCTGCATAATTACAGCCACAGCCGCTCCCATTTTTAATAAACCGACATAATTCCCTAATAAACGTCCCCTTCCCCCACCTTCTCCTCTCCCCAGACCCTAACCCGAGGGAAAGGGGATCCGTGCCTTTTTACTGCGTTCCCTAAGTCTATAGATGAGCTCAGTTTGAAACGAGGTATTACAAGATTTCAGTGTTACAGAGCCTTTATCTGAGCTACAGACACTTTCAGATCCCCAGCCCCCACCTCCTCTCCTTTTTGTTGTCTCTTCTCCTCCCGGGGGCTATTTAACAAAGGCAGTGTGTTAACTAACATTTTTGTTTAACTCAGCAACTTCTTTTCAAAACATACTTAAACCTGATAGCAATCTCTTGTACTTTCTTTTTTCTCTTTTCTTCCCACCCCCACCCCACCCCCCCACCCCCCGAGATAAAATTGTCTCTGAACCCAAAGTGTTCAGCTATTGTTTCTTTCTTTGCAGGTATCACGTATACAAATCTATTGTTAATTTATAACGCCCCCCCGCCCCCCCCCCCAATCAAACACATTCCAATACACACTAAAAAGGGCGGGGGGGGGGGGGGGGGGGGGGGGGAGGGGGATGTGGAGAAGAAGAAGGGAAGAGGGGGGGAGGAAAAGAAAACAAACCAAAAATCCCCGATCTGATTCCTGGAAAGTTTTGTTCGACAGAGAAATAAACCAACAATAACATCTTGCATTTAAATTCTGCCCTCGCTGCCCCAGCTTTGGCATTCACCTACTGAAAGTGCGTCTAACGAGCAGTGACCTAAGAGGAAAATCATAGCCGAATAGTACAGACATCTCGCTGAAATTTTGACCTAAATAGTGCCGTTTCCGAATGGCTTTTTGTTGTTGTTGTTATTTTGGCTGGAGCCGCACAAAAACGCGCACCCAGACGTTACTATAAATAAAAGCCTTCCAGGTCTAAGTCTACTGCCGGCGTTTCCTCCGGAGCCTTAACAGCCCTTTTTCAGCTCCTTTCTTGGGCAGATCGCGGGGATTAAATGCCCTGAACCTGAGCTCCTGGCCTTGGATGGGAAGGGAAGAAAAAGGGAGAGGGAGAGAGAGAAAGGAGAGGGTGAAGGAGCCAGGCGCCCTCTGGGCTTTCAGAGGTCAGCGCTTTGACAGTGCTCTGACCTCCCTCCCCTCCCGGCAACCACCCCAGTGTTTATAAACAAAAACAGTCAGGACTAGCCCCAAACAATAGCAATTCACCAACTTCACAGGCACTTCACTAGCTCTTATGCAAATCAAGGAAAACGACCGCTTACCGCCGCTCTCCCCCCACCCCATCCCCTCCAGAAAGCCCAAGAGCATATTTCCAGCCCTGATATATCCAAGGGAAAAATTTTACATTCTATCCTGGAAAAGGACAAAAGGGGCTTCAGAAATAAACCGGTTCTGGTAGAAAGACAGACAAAAAGGGAGAAAAAGCCAATAAAACTACCGATCTTACTGCAGAAAGAGGAAAGTTATGAAATATTTATACCTAAATCCAACAATCCACACTGCCAGTAAAACAGGAATCTTTGTTGTGTAGACAATATGCTAAACTACCTCTGCGACAAACAGGGATTATAAGGCAACCAGGAAAACTTCTTTTCGTCCGAGCAGCCAAGTTTTCAAAGAAAACGTGTGGATTTTACAGCTAAATAAAAGCCACCACCTCTGTGTTATCCGTAAAAACTACACATAAATTAAAAGCACCGTTAAAAGAAAAAAAAAAAAAAAAAAAAAAAAAAAAAAAAAAAAAAACCCAACTAAAACCTTCCAGCAGGCAAGCAGCACATCTGATCTGACTTACAAAAAAAAAGGTATAATTAAAACCATCTTTAATTACAAAAAACAGCAAGCGAAAACTAAATGAATCAATGCTTTCTCCCCAAAATGTTGTCCGCCAAGGTATAGAAATGATAGTTCTATAGTCCTGCATTAAAGCGTAACTGAGACTCTACAGTTCAGGAATTGATTACGCGATAAGGAACGGAAAAAAAAAAAAAAAAAAAAGGTAAAAGAAAAAAAAAATAAAGGTCCTAATGGTTTTCAAACTTTTGTTTAAAAATGATGAAAATCAGAAAAGGTTGGAGGAAAAGTTAAAGGAAAAGTACCTCAAGAGAAAAAAGACCATCTCCTTTTCTTCTTTGTCTATCAGTCTCCAGTTAAAGCATATGGAAAATGTTTTCAAAATGCCTAGATTTGGCACATTGTCATTGCAAAGAGAGGAGCGCAGTGATGCTGTTATAGAAAATGGGAAATAAATTCAGGATTGGGTGCTGCCTCCTTCAATGCGGATTTATCTAAGTTTAATTTAATATTCCGCAATCACTGTATGATCGCATATAATTCACCAAGATTTTTAAGGGCTTTGCCTAAATATGTTGACCACAGGCACAAAGTAATTTAATCAGATTATTTCCTTCTTTCATATGTGTTTATTTTTCTCATTAAAAACACTTTAAATTGCAATTGTAAATAATAGAAATGATGGAATATGAGGTTTGGGGTGAACAAACGCCCAGAGAAGGCATTAGCTTTATTAAAATCATTCTGAACGTAAAATCAAAAAACACAAAATGGTTGTTTGTAAAACACTAAACCTTTAATCGATTTATTGGCATTCCGATCGATTAGATAAACGGAAATCTATAGTAAACACAAAAGCATTTAAAATATTTTTCTCTCATTTATAAACAAAACTTTTCTTTTCAGGAGAAAAAAAAATATTATCAAACGGCTAACAGGAAATTCTTCAGATATCAAATTACGATAATAAAATTATTTCCACATGGAAAGGGATAATGACAGTGATGATAGTAATTATAATAATGAATAATTCAACAGCCCTTTGACATATATGGAAGAGCCTGGTTCAGAAACAGCTTTTGAAGGGGGGTTACCTTTCGATTTTTTTTTTTTTTAATAAAATTGAATTTTGAGGCTGAAATGCTTAGATCGAGCGCCAGCTCAGGTGCAAGAGTGAAAGTTGCATTAATTTTTTCCTGCATTTTTTAGGCGGGAGCATTCGCTTTGACATCGCCCTTTAAATCAAGTTACCACTTATTAGCAGAAAATAAGTATGTAAATGTATAAGCTACCCCTGAAACTGGGCGGGGGGGAACACTGTGTCTTCATACCAGGTCGGTGGAGATGGGGACCCTTTACCTTATAATTTAAACGATTTGCCTAGCTCGCAGTGTACCTTCCAGATTACAGAAAAATTCTGCAAGCAATAACTTATTTGACCATTTAAGTGAAATAACACAATTTATTTAGGAGTGGAGGGTGGGGAGCTGGAAGCCGGAGCAACGCAGCAATCAGGGCTTGTGGCATTCTGGCTGCGCGAAGAGGAAGTGTTGCTGTAACGGGTATTATGTTTATTTGATAAAGAAAATCAATGAAAGTGGCTGTAAAGTAGTTAGTGAGGCGTGTGTTCGGGACTCGGGTTGAATAGTGACTCCAGCGGGCTGGTCGATGAGCTCTAAGAGCTCTGGAAATCTAAGCTAACCCTCAGAGTGAGCTCTCTCTCTCTCAGTGCTGCACCTTCCCTGGGCTGGGAGACTTCAGTCCTTGTCTCCTCCCTCCGTCTCCTTCCTTCTCTCCCCACATCCCTCCCTCTGTCCCTCCTTCCCTCTCTCCTACTTTTCTGCTCCTGCTTTCCTTCTTCCCATCCTCTCCAACTGTTCCCTCTCCTAGGTTTATTTGCTCTCCTTAATCTCTCGCATTCTCCCTCTCACGTTCATTCTCTCTTCCCATCTCTGCCGTAGCTGTTTCCTCCCTATCCAGCTGGTCCTCTAAGTTTTCCTGCACTCTTGGAGCCTTCCTCCTCCTCTACTTCTCTTCCTCTCCTCTCAGCAATCTGTATTCCTCAGTTTTCTTCCAGCCTTTTTCCTGTCTGTCTTCACTGGCCAAATTTATCTCTTATTTTGGATTGGTTCCTCCGAACGTGTGCTATATTAGTAATTATTCCTACACATTTCCCTTTCACACACCCGTGCTGAAGAGATGAGCGCACCACTCTGTCCTCAGTTGGGATATTTTAAGCATTGGCTAACTTTCACTAGTGCTTTATTTTAGACCTTCTGCTGCTGTTTCCCCCTTTTCTCCTGCTAATCTTCATTCCCTTTAATTTACAACAGAAATGTTTCTTCTTCTTTTCATTTCCTACTTTACAATTTCCTTTGGGGCTTCTAAATAGTAGTGTGTCCGATGCATTTCCCTGCCCCCATGCCTTTCGCTGTTTCACTTCAGCTATTTCATTTACCCGGTTGCTAGAGGAATATTTCTTTCCTTAACAAGTTTATCTCTCTGTCTTTCGGTCCCAGCCTATAAAAGAGGAGGGGGAAAAAAAAAAAAAAAAAAAAAAAAAAAAGTTGAGCTTGTGGCTCTTTTCTGCGAAGTAAGTCGATTTCAAACTTCTGGTTTGGATTATGTGTCATTATCTATTTTCCCTTATCGCATCCCCCGTTGCCCTCCCCACCCCCCCCCCCTTTCGCTAATAACATCTTTAGTGTGGTCAGTGTTAAATATGGCAGATCTGGGTAAAATGCTTCCTCTCCGACTCTCCGCTGGAATTCATCACTCTCCCCACCGCGCCGTTCCCGCGGAGCCCCGCGGAACCTTCGCGCCGCTGCGGCCGCGGAGATGCGCAGCGGTCGCTTCCCGCTGCCTCCCGCTCTCCCGCCGCCGGGCAGCGCCCCCGAGCCGCGGAGCCGGCGCTACGGCAGCCCCAGCCGCCGCGGGCACTGGCCGCGGGCGCTGCGCTCCCGCGGGGCTCCGGCGCGGAGGAGCCGCGACGCCCTCGGCGGGGGCGGCCCAGGGCAGGCAGCCCTCGGGGAGGAGCGGGGACACACACACACACAGAGGGGACGGGGGGACACATACGGGTGTCCCCTCCGCGGGCCTGACAGGTGCGCAGCGCAAGAAGCGCGCCCCGCGCACCTCCGCGTTGGAGGGCGCAAACTCCCCCGCGCTGCCTGCGCTCCGCCGCCGGGGGGAGGTCAGCTTTCTCAGCCGGTCTGCCTGTTCTCGGCCGTCTGGGGGGGGGCAGACGGTGGGGTTTGGGGTCTGGTTCTTCTGCCCGCCCCCCCCCCCCCCCCTCCCCCCCCTTTCATTTTTATAGATTTTTTTTTTTTTTTTTTTTTTTTCCTTCTTGTGCCCCGATTGTCTGGAGCAAGATCTAGATGAGGGATCCCCCCCCGGTGAAGTCCCTCCTGTGCTGCTGGCGGTGACACATGCTATGTGTGTTACCTTTGTATGGTCCTGGTTGGGCCACATGCACTTAGCCTGCACTTTATCGCAGGATTTTCTTCTCGCGTCTGTAGTGAGCGAGTAGGAATAAAAAAGCATTTCAAAGGGCACCACTGGAGTTGGTGTTTCAGGCCTGCTCTGGGTTTTGAATAAGCCTTAACCCAAGGAAACAATTGTTCCGGGTTAAGTGGCCCTACCCTGTCCTTTGTTTCGTTATTTGGGTTCTTCTGCTTCCCTCTCGTGACAATTCTTTTTAAGAAGCTGGAGGAAGAAATCGGAGTTATTAATGTCATCCATATCAACTGAATAATTTTCAGTGTTTTATGGCTGGAGTGATGTTTAGACTTATTTTTTCTCTCTAGGTTACGCACACACAAAGTGAACAGAGTGGGCCAGATCCTGCCAGTCCCTTCTTGAGTGAGTAAATGTTGATCTGGGCCATGGTCAGAAACTCTCACAATCCTCAGGGCCTCCATTTGGTGGGAAGTTTCATAAAATGTCTTTACCTGTTCTAGGCATCTATAAGGCTACGCAAACCAAAGGCTCACGTTGTTCTGGTTTGCTAAAAGCTTGCTGTATGTTTTTTGAACTAAGCCTCTGATAGCTATAACTTTCTGCTTTGCTTAAATGTGCCCCAGGGAGGAATGGTAGCTTTTACTTTAGTTTCCCAGGACCGACACAGGCACAAATGGAAATGAATATTCTAGACAGTTTCAGACAAAATACAATCCACAAACAAGGCAAACAATACCATCCCAAAGTCTTATTAACTAAAACCCAAAGTAGAAGTGTACACTTTACAAATATTTGCCCAGGAACTTAGACTGTTAAATTTTGTCAATATCTCCATCACCCCTGAAATTATTGCTCACCTATATCCACAGTGACCCCAAATTGTCAGAGAGAAAGCCTGCCAGTTGTAAATCCACACGGGGCTACAACAGGATTGCGATTTATTATAAAGCAGAAATGTTACTGAAGGGAAAATTGGTGCCTATTCCCAAGTCCACACCTGAAAGGAACACACTTGCCAGAAATAAAGATCTTACAGAGGATTGTTTAGCATTTCTTGTGAGATAGCATCATCATATTAGGTAGATCATATTGATTCTGAATTATTTTTATCCTATTATGAAGGCTTTTTTTTTTTTTAAAAAAAAGACACTTGTTTAAAAATAAATGGCACCACTGAAATTCAACCACACCTTGGAAAAATTAAAATATATACTTATGGTGCAGACTTTATGCTTGCCAGTACATTATAGAATAGCCAAGATAGAGATACTTTGTTTTTTCCTTCTTTCTCCAAAATAATCTAGCTTGGAATAATATTCTTCCTTCCATTTGAAATTATTTTAACGAGAGCAAAAATGTTTTCAATATAAATCAAAAGAGGAAATTAAGGACTATTATAAAACTAAATTTAAAAGTAAGTTTTAATACTCTGAAAGGCAGATATGGACTATAAGTATTTTGGGGGAGATCTTGTAGGTGATGTGGAAAGAGCTTATTTTGAACAAGTGTATGTACATGCCTTCAGATGACTGTGTGCACACTTATGTAGAGTCACAGGATTTTTGATCTTTTGGTCTACTTATTTTTAACAGAAAATGATTGTGATGTAAGATATGCTTAAATAAATTCAAAGAGCATCTGAAATTTATTCAGATAGATAAAATCAATTGAGAAAATCTAAAATGCTCTTCATTATGAGGAAGTGTTTGTAAAACACCTAATTCTAAAAAGATGATCACACATGATTTTTTAATATCTACTCCCCAAATAAACTTTTGAAACTAAAAAGATAGCAACCTGTGTACACCACACAGACAACTTTCCCCTTTCATTTTGTTTCTGGTGTCAGTAATAATAATGAACATAGGACATGTGTTTCACTCTCTTGTTCTTAAACTCCTTTAAAATTATCTCTTCATAGAGACATCCTTAGAAATTGGAAATACCCCAGGAATCAGAATTTCCACCAAATAATTATTTTAAAGCTGAATATATGAGCGATTTGCCTTTCTTTTTCAATATATAGTTGTGAGTATCGATTGATAAGATAATCATCAGTAAAAGGAAGGAAATAAAAACTAAAACTCAAACTAGCTGTAAGGCAACACATGGATATTTTTGCATTTATGCTAGAACATTTGGATTTTCTTTTAATAGGAAGGCTTAATAAATTATTAAATTGCACCTGTTCCAGTTAATAACGAAGTTAACTACTGGCGGGTAAAAAGCTGTTTTCTGTGTAAGATTTATACTTCAGCCCCACAGACACTTCATATCCCTATTCTACATTTCTTTTGTTAACATTAGTCACACTTTTATTTTGGGACTATTGTAATAAGCAAAGCAAACACACAGAAATGATTGATCTGCCTCTTTTTCACACAAAAATACTTGTATGTATCTGTATATTTAGATGTATAAAAAGCTCTGTCCAGTTTTTGGTTTTGGCACAGTAATTAAGGGAGCAGGCTTCAGATATGGTTTAATGCTGAACTTTCAAAATTTAGCATTAGAGTTCCTGGTTCATCTACAACAGGGTGGATACTGTGTTTATAGAGTTCATTCTTGACCTTACCTGAGTAAGTACTTTAAGTTAAAGTATGAGATGCACCTAGAGGGGTAATACATTGAGTTTAATAGGAAGACAGTTAATAACCTTTTTTCATCCTCATGCACTATCAATCATGGCTGTCACCAGTCTGCTGAATCAAAGCAAAAGTGTTCTTCACAGATGACTGATTAGAAACGCAAAATCACAAGATCCATCTTCATGGTCACTTTTATTATAGTCATTTTTAAACTGACAGCAACCTGCTCAGTTTCAGCAGACTGGGCATCACAAATAGTGTCACTCAGTGCAGCTAAGCATGAGAAGATGTTGGCTGGATTATACTTAAAAATAATTAGGCCCAAAGCCTTTTGTGGAAGCAAGAAAAAGGATTTTCTTGGTTCCAGCCCTGTCTTTTCACTACCAGCAGTAGTCTAAGTTTTTACTGTGGGTTACTACTGGAAAACATTTTCATTCTCCCACTTCTAGTGAATTAATCAGATTTAGATGGCCCTTGGATACTTTTTAGAAACAATACCTTTGCTGGTAATGTGACCAGTCAGTTTTGATAGAACCACTCTCAAGCATAGGCTTAATATTACATACTGCTGTTTGCATAGTGCAGTGATGAACTGTTGGTTTCCAGCCTTCTGAGGAATACTGCAAAAGCTAATTACCTTGTTAACTAGATTTGTTTCAATAACATTGTCTCCTGTTCAAATAAACTAACGAACAGTTCAACAGTTTAAGCTTATTTATAAACTAAATAGTCTTCAGCAAATTTAAAATCAAAATGGTATAGGCGAGAGGTAAAGGGAGAAAGAGGGACAGAGGGAACACTGATGCTGCAAGTTGTGCTCTGTTCTGGTGTGTTTCTGAAACGCAGTGAAATCTGATATAAGAAAAAGTATTCAGTAATGTTGAAAAATGAAAGGGTGGTTGTGTTTTATTTTGTTTTGTTTTTGTAGAAATATGGTAAATACTGAATTTACATTGTGGCTTACTGTCTTTAAGCTTTGTACATACTAAGATAAATTGCGTAAAGTGCTATTGACTCCAAAGGGTGTTTTTCCGGTGTGAAAAATGTAGGATTGGTTCCTTAATGTAAATAAAAACCTTTCAGTCTACTTAACGCTGCTTAACATGGGTAAGAAAATAATTGATTCTGATTTGGAGTTTTGATTCAAGGACCGATGGAGTGAGAAGACAGCCAAGGCTAATTTTCAAACTAGGTGGAAGCTAAATAGGCCTCCTTCAAAACTCTTAAAAGTCTTTTCCCCTTTTTGAAATTTAAATTCCACTTCAGCTTATGTACACAAAACAACACATTACACCAGCTGAGCATTATTTCAGAATTATCTTTAGAATTCCAGTGAAAATGGGCATCTGGTTTGCCACTTTAAACCCTGAAAAGTAGTCTCATTAGTAAGCCTGATTTGGGGGGTTTTAAGTCCTTTAATATGGCTCAAAGGAGCATAAGCATGCTACAGCTAAAACTTTCCTTTAAAACACACTTGCTAACTTCAAGTGACTTCGGTGGGCTGCAGTATTGGACCTTTCTTGCAGTGCCTCTTTCTCTCTCAAACTGGAGGGCAGGGCTTTGGTCAAGCAGGGCTCTTCCAAAAGGGAACGCTGGTCATTTCCACCCTCAGACCTTGCTCTTCCATTTCTCATGAGGCTATGCATGCACACCCGCTCAGTGGTGATGAAATGAGGTGTGTACAACCATGCAAACCAGCTCTTTCATGGACACACACACACACACAGTGTGCTCCATACACATTTCTAAAATTATACAACACAAATTGGCACACAAACATTGATTCCTGGGTAGTTATGCTGACGGATTTATCCCAGGCTAGTCATGGCAGGAGAACCTCTTTAATTCAAGTATCTTTAATAGTTTTATACTGTCGCCATGTTCTGCATAAACAACTGTGAGGCCAGAGAAGGAAAGCAGGGAGCAAAGTAGGCAGATTTATGTCCAGTTGAGATTCACGTGCTCTGTAAACAGTTTGATTATTATTTTCCCTGGTTAATGCTTATCTTAAGGATATAATTAACATTTGATAATATGGTCCCATGTAAAGACTCCATGTTTGTTAAAGTGGGTTTAACATGCATCTCTATTTTCTGTTGAAAAATTGAAACACTAATGCTGACTGACATCTGTCTAAAAATCAAAGGGGCTGAGCATGCTTGAATTAAATCTATAAGCAGTAATCAAAAGCTAATCAAGCAGAAAAACTAACAATGTCTACTGATAAATAATACAATCATATTTTAATAATGATGCTTTTGAGGGGGACAATGTTATTTAATGATTTTTTTTTTCCATTATGTATTTTTAATAGTATATTCTCAACAGAAATAGCTAAGGAAACTTCACTGTAAATTATTACTACTACTATTATTACTACCTTTGTGTGTAGTAACGACATATTTTAAAAGAAATCTTAAGATCTGAAAGTATAAATGTCTGCATCAAAGAAAGAAAATAATACATTTGTTCAGGCTACAAATACTTTCAAATTTCAAGTAGAAAAATGTCCTTTCTTCTAAATATTAAATAGTACTAATCTACTGCCTAGAGTTTTTTTCAAGCCCAGTTGCCATTTTAAGACAGTATGGAAAAGGTGAGGAGTATGGCTTAACTTCAGCGCATAGTAAATGCATGTATCTCTAATAATGAGCATAAATAGGAAGAGCAATGTTAAGAAATTTTGTGGGTTTTTTCCCTATCATGAAGAAAGCGGACACAGATAATAATCATTAAAGACCTTTTTAATTCCTTCAGAAACAGCTACATCGACCTGACTTTGCAAACTTCCAGAATGCATATGTTGTTTTACTGTACATGCTGTATCTTCCTAAAAATGCTGTTTTACTCATTGTGTGCTTATTTACTACATCACTACACTTGCTTATCCAGAATATTTATTATACGTTAGTATGTAACACAGAGTCAGCTTTAAAAGACTAGGATTTTTAGCAATAAACTTTGAATTAACTATATTTGCAACTACAATTCTATCAGTCCTTATAACTATATAAGTATATAAAGTCCATACTATCGGTTCATACTATCTTTTCACAGGAAATGTCACAGTAAAACTATTAGAACATGTTTAAATACTGAATGCATATAAACATTTCATAAGATTTCCCAAGATGTAATTTATATAACAAATAAGTAAAAGAATTTGCATCTACTTTAGCAATTACTAGAGTAATTGGAAGAGAATAAAAGTTAATCGGTAGGTATGTGCACAGAAGACAGCAGCTGGAGGACAGCTAACTTTTATTTTAAATAAGCAGATCTACCCAAGCAAATAGACCAAACAGTACCTGGAAGATTTCTCTTTCCAAGTGCACTTATTCTAAACATATTTAAACCCATGGCAAATAGCCCTCAAATCCTTCAACAGCAAACACAGAGCAGCAGACACAAACACCAGGAATTCCCATACCACACCTGCCTTTTTGCTGCCTGAATATGCAGCTATTTCTGTCCTCACTGCCTCCCCCCCCCCCCCCCCCCACTTCGTTTCTGAAATGTTCCTTTAGAAGCTTAGAGAAGGGAAAAGGCTTTTCTATGAGCGCCAGGTTGTGATAAGTGTGTGGATGTGAGTGACAGAGAGAGAGAGAGAGAGTGTGTGTGTGTGTGTGTGTGTGTGTGTGCACAGGAAGATGTGTTAGGAAGGCTAGACTGGTCATTCAGCATCTGTCTCCTACCTAGGGTTCAGAACCTCAGCTACCACTCACTGAGCTTTAAAGGGAAAAGAGCAGGGAGCAGAGGTGATGCAAAATGCTTCTATTTTTGTATTCAAATTACCAACATTTAGAATGAAGCCTATTGCCTGATATCAATATTTCCAGAGGCTAACTAGTTACAAAATTTTTCCTTCTCTCAAAAGCATTTAGATGTGTATCGGTAAGTCCAGAACTTAAAAAGGATTCTGCATTTTTCCTTTTGCATTTTCTAAAATACCGATGAAGTATTATAAAGCAGGGATTTCTGTTTTGTTGTCTTTTTCTTTTTTTTTTTTTTTTTTTCCTTTATACTCCCAGACCTCTTTTTCTTTTGCCTCCTACAACAAATAATAGCCATGAATCCCTGCAGGTTGTCTATGCATTTTTGCTTCATAAGAGCAACATGTTATAGGAAAGTTGTAAACCTTTCTTTGCCAAATACTGCGAAATCAAGTATTTTTTCTTTCAAAAATTAGGAACAACACCTATTGTTATTGTGCTGTGAAGGATGCACATAGAAATTGTAGTATAAATATCAGAGATATGCTAAAAACACTAAAACATGTGAGTCTGATACAGATTGAAAACAACAGAAGAGTTATCTTATTTCTCAAGTAACAGATTCAGGGATAAGCACATGCACTTGTTTTACTTCTATCTTTTAGATGTAGTCTAAATCATAGTTTAGATCATAGTCTGGTAGGCTAAAAGGAAAAGATTATTTTCATATTAATGTCCAGCTAGGGCTTTAGAGCCCTGCTATGGAATGCAAAAGTGGGAAAAAAATTCCACAAATTTCCTTGTCCTGATGATAAAAGAATAGTTTAGGTGCTACAGTAGGGCGCGCTTTTTTTTAATATTTGATCTTTCTTTGTAGTTTTTATTCTAACTTAACTGTATTTAGGCCCTGTTTTCATCTTTATAAAGCACTAGGTTTTCCTTCTTTGTAAGCTATTCTCCCATAGTGCATCTTAGTTTAATTCGTTTTTAGCAAAAGAAACACCCAGGTTCAATCTGGAGACCTCCTTCCAACATAATTTAGCTAGACCTTTTCTTAGTAAAGGTTTTCTGGTTTTCATTTTCACTTCATATTCTCAAATAAAAGATCCTTTGTTGTCTACCATTTGATTGGACTTAATGAAAAACACTCCATTTTAACTTAACAGTATTTCCCTTTGAATTTATTATATTTAAGGACACTGTCAAAAATCAAGCATTTAATCTCAGGTTTTTATACTTAAAATTATATTACTATCATATGGTTCAATGAGGTGATGTAAAAAGTATATTGAATAGATTAAAAAAAGAAAAGTGAAAAACTAGCCTCATTTTAATATGAAACTAAATACTATGGCTAATGTGCAGATTGGGTATGGTAGTTGACTTTAAAGACTAACATGTGACAGGGTGCCAACAGCTGAATTGTGCAGTATTGACTAAATGAGGTTCACTGATTTGTATTGAGGCTAATATCTTCTTTAAACAATTCCGTGTAAATTGTGCGTATAAAGTCATTGGAAGCTATTTCTCAGGACAGCCTCGCTGGCTAGCTACCTGCTGGAGTGAGGAAGATAATCAATAGAAAGAAATAGAGCTGAGCATGAGACTAGGAAGCTTCAGAGCAGTTAGTGCTGATAAAAGTAGATGATGTCAATATTTGGGAATAACACAACTCTAGGATAACAGACAAAAGAGAAGTGCATATGTTGTAGAGTGTTCAAACAGGGGCAGAATTAATGCATAAGTGGCAGATGTTGCCCCAGGCTGCAAAAGACATTATTTATTCCAGGTATTGTTAAATTCCTAGTGAAGCATCACTGCTCAATATAGTATATTAAAATTATATCTAGCGATGAGAGAGTCAGAATACTTTTTACATGGGTAGAAATTCTCAGATAGAAAGAAGCTGATGCACTCTATTGATACAGAGCATTTTCCACACGTCTCCTTGACCTCGTAAAAAAGAGCCTCTGTCAGAAATGAATATTGCAAAAACACTGCTCAGTGCTCTTTAACTAAATGAATATTTAGAACTAATGTTTAAAATATTAACAAAACCAAAATGGAATGGCATCATTTGGCAGAAATCGATTCTTTACTTGTAAAGATGTAGACATCCTTGAGTCCACTGTTCTCCCCCCCTTTTTTGTGTTTAAAAATTATTGAAACATAAAATTCCCAATGCTTATTCAGAATTATAACACGGCGAATGCTTTTAGCCATGGTATCCTTATTGGTAGTGAAATATTGGTATATTTTTGCTAATTTAATAGTAGAAATCAGTTTTCCTCGTGCTGTCAGGCAACGAATTTTTGTTCTTCTATGCTGATCTTTCTGTTGATGTATTATGACATAGTCTGTCAACATGAACAGATATGTGAAAGGGAGATTGGGTGACTGAGACATGCAACCTGAATATGGCTCCTCTTGAATTTTAAGCATATTATCATGTTTGGATACAGTCACTAGAAATCTAGGATCTTTTGCTTTTTTTTTTTTTCTCTAAAGAAAGCTATTATTTTGATGTAATTTAAGCAAAAGCAAAACAGGTGGACTATGACAAGGTCCTAAAAGCAGAATGAATGAGGTAACTCCAAAACATATGCATGAGAGCTTACAAAGCATTCACTTCTAAGTTAATAGCCTTTTAAAAACAGCGTTTGCAAAGCGCAAAAGTTTTTGTGTAAGAAGACTCGGTCCAGGCTTATCTGATTATTAAATATTGCTATCGGTTTTTTAAAAATTAAATAATTCCACAAGCTTTACATGGTTTTGTTGTCACAGATGTTTTTATTGTTCGGTGTTGGATATCTGGATTATATCAAGTAGGTGATTACTATGTCAGCTAAAAAGGTCAAGTTCCATACTTTTTATTTCAAACCATCATAAAGAAACCTTTCTATAATGACACACATGTCTATACTGTATATCTCTCCATACTCACTTTAAAAAAAGCTTCTATCTGACACATGGCTTAAAAAGAAAGAATTTAATATTTTGGTAGTTAATACATTGTCTATATTCATGCCTAAGAGAAATACTTGTGTACTGAAATGATTAACTTTTCTACAGCAAATTTCATATTAAAATATCAGATTTAATTGCTAAATAAAGAATTTATAGCACTAAAAGTTGTAATTATTAGTGATGTGCCATAAAAGCCTTCTTAGCCTTTTTTTTTTTCAGATTGCTCTTCTTTAGTTGTCATATGTGCCATCATTCCATCTTAAAATTACAGGAGTATGTAAGACTCCTGTTTAATACTTAACTTTAAAGAAACCTTCATTTCAAATAAAGCATGTATTTTGATTTGGGACATAGTCAAAAAAATCTTTAAAGATATATACATCAACTAATTTGTTAATCTTGTGCCACTTTTAGCATTTGTCACACATATAGACCAGGAAATTGGCTCCATCTCATTCTAGCTCTGTGTTGAATTAAAAACCTCTACTGCAAAGAAGAGCATGATGTGGGGAAAGAATAAATTTAGTTCTTTCTTTAGTAATGCACATATATTTCCATACATTTCACATCCTAAGGGAGCCTGTGAACGCATTCAATAAATACAAAACTGTAATTCCAGGAAAAGGGAATTTTTCTATTATAAATTTCATGTAGTAATTTATTCTTAAAAGATCTGAAATTATAAATGTCATTATGTTTTTATGCCTTTACAAAATACAGGAAAATATAGAAAAAAGTGAAGGCATTGAATTTTAGGGTCATCAGTATTTCTGGAGCATGAGGTCATTTTGAACAAAAAAATACATATTCAACAACGGCACTTGGAAATGAAGATAATCTTAGCTGTGTCCAGCCAAACTAGCTCTTCCTTACATATCCTAAAATCAAAATCATATATGTAAGCATTTATATGGAACGATTGCCTATTTTCACCTTATATATTAAGGTCAGCAAAAAAAGCATTTTATGGATAAAGGGCAATAATAAAGAGATAGCCTTTAAACATGATTAGTTGGTGTCTATTAAAGAGGTGTTAAGATGAAATACATACTGCAGATGAAGGAAATTACTAACTCCTACTAGGATGATAGACTCGCTATATGTGTATTTCACTATACCTTTGAAATATTTGTGAATTTGACTGCATTCTGAGGAGACAGAGCAATGGGGTAGATTTATGAGGATCTGACGGAAACAGGGCCAGGAAAGATTATGGCATACTTGTTTAGAAAAACTGAGAACTGAAGGTTCCTGATTTACACTGACATATATCTAGATGAAACTATAGTTTGCAAATTGCCTAGAGGAGCTATCTTTTATTAAGTGTTTGATGGGTACAGAAATGTACATATCTATTCTAAAACAGTCTAGGAATACTGATGCAATATTTGCAAATATAATTTTAGCATTTTTAGATTTTAATTTTTATGGTCACCTCACCCACCCCTGTTCTGAGCTCCCGTGCCTACTGAACAAGCCACATGGATATAGAAGTTTCGTTGCATTGTTTTGAATTCTTAGGATAGCGGTATGCTGACACACTCTCGGCACTGCAGGACTAGGAGACATCAAACCATAGCTTAGACACTTTTTACCTTTTTCAACAGATTACCACCATATGTGACATGTCCTATGTCTTAACGGTTAGAAAAGGAAAAGAGGGTGTTATAATGCCCAACTTCACAATTAATGTGTTTGCAAAGGCTTTCAACTTTGATACTACGTTGTGATGCCATTACGTACATTTATTTTGAAATTAGACGACGAGTAACAGATAAGGAATGTAGTTTTACCAAGCACTGTACGATTTCTTGCAAAGCAAGCCTGAAAGACTGTCAAGTTCCCTACTCAGGTCAACCTTGCCTGTTTTATTCCAACTGATACAAGTTGGATGACTTGTCTAGGACAGGGGGGCAGGCTGGCTTTGCACTATTGTTTTGGGTACATTAACTTCCTCCTACTTTAGGAGCTGTTACTTTTAAATCTTATTTTAAAACATTATTATCATAGTGAAAATCTGCATTAGTCAGTACAATTCTACTTTCATAATTCACATTTTATTAATGCAATTAAAATTGGTATTTACTGGTGCTTCAGGAACAAAGTTATGAATTTAATATCAATTTAACAATGGATGATGTTATGCATTCTAGTTCTGTCAGCATATTTTCAAGCCAGGTGAATGCATTATAGAAATATTAGGCAATATTTTACATAATAATCTACTTATTAGGTGGGAAGTTTTGTCAGGCTAATAGCTATACTTGGTCATCCATTATATATGGAAAACTTTTTTTTTTCACATGTAGATGTGGGAACAGGATTGAAGTATCAGCACTTTAAAGATTTCTCTGGCTTTTAATAATGACATAATAAGCACATAAGTGCAAGCTTTTGGTTGGCAACAGAGAAAACAAATTTACGCTTTCATTATGAATATATGTTCAATGCATTAATAACTTTACTAAAGACTTTCTGCTTTATAATATCATATGAAGAGTTGTGATAAGCAACATAGACTGAGCCATTTTTGTCAGTAACTAGCATAGTTTTCTTAAATCATTAACTCATCAGGGCAGGGATGTCTGGATCTTTCTGGATGTTTGGATAGAGCCTAGCATAATGTAATGTGTACTAGAATATAAGGAAATAATTGGCACTTGTTAGTTATAAGCAGCACTCGTTAGCATAGGCTTTCTAGCATGCCAACAAGCAATTAACCTCAGCATCAGTCAATCACCTCTTCCTAGTTAACTCGCATTACACTTTGAGGACAGCTGCCATCTTCTTGTGGAAAAATACATGTAACTGTGCCCCTAACTGTCATGCGAGTTTTAGACCAGTGTAACTTTATTCTATTCAAAAGAGTTAGAGCTTTCTAAATAGGAGGGTAATCAAGAAAATTATTTTTCTTCCATGACTGTAAATTAGGAGTAAGTGCACTTAATTCATTGGAACTACATCTTGTGTAAAACTGCGGCGCTGGAGTTGGAATCAATCTTTTCTCTCTTTACCTAAGAGGTGAAAGTGTAGCACTGTACATAAGTCAATCAAAGCAATGATATTGCTTAGCAATGTAAATGCAAAAGAGTAGATTGCTGATGCCAAGAAACTTGCACCCACATATTGCATCTGTCAGTGAAAAGAAGGTTGCATTGCAACTGCAGTGCAGTGTGGAATTAATGCCCTAATTAAAGTCTTCTTCATCTCTATTAGATATGTCTGATAAGACAGTACGGTGAGGTTATTTACCAGCTCATCATTGCTATGGGTGGCAGGAGTAGCTGGTTTTGTTCTTTTTTCATTCTGTTTTTGTAAGAGGTAGTGAATACTTTCAATCCATTTTTTATAGGAATAGATGACGAGAAGAGAGTTTATGTGTATTATTCATGTAGATCAGATAAGCTGATGCTGAGTTAATATAGCTGGTTTTTCCCATTTCCCTACATGTTAGAGTGATTTTCATGGAAGAAAGGTATGGACGAACTGAACTGTGATTTAAAGCAGATCATTTTATTCCAATAGCAGGAAGAAACTTTCATAAATGACAACTTTTTTTCTTTTGATGACTCCAGTGAAATACAGAGATGACACCTGTTTGAAGCATTATTTTTAGAAAGAGGGACTGGGATACTTCTTCTCCCTTGACCATCGAAATGACATATAAATATCATTTCTTTTACTTTTTCTGCAAGTTTTGTGACTTGTGCCTTGGTGTGTGACTGCGATGTGCATTTTTTTGTGACAGATGCGAATAATGAATAGAGAGTAATAAATAAAAGTGTGCCTGGTCCAAATAGGGAGCAATATGCAGGATAACTTAGGGAGGGAAAAAAAAGAAAGAGAAAGCAGGTTCACTGTAAACTTTTTTATTCCTGGTCAGTCCATTTGGGAATAAACAGACCAACATGGAGTATTTTTCCAGTGAGCGCTGGAAACGAAAGGGAGAAAGTTGAGGTCTGTAAGGTATTTTAACACTACTCTTAAGAATTTTACATATTCTGTTCTGAATAAATAAATCTCTCAATTATGAATTGGAGACTATCCAGCTCAGGCATAAAGACCATAGAACAGGAGTTTCTTTTTTGTTTCGCAGAAGTTTCATTGTTATTGCTTAATATTCTCCATCGTTTGCAGTCAGAAATTCTTCTGAGAATGTTTAAAGAAATGCGTTTAGCGGATTTTTTTGAGGTGTTCTTTTCAAACAGTCTCTGTGGAAATCATCCTGAGGAATATTCTGATCTGAAGTCACTTTATGTTGGATGAAGTGACCCTGTAAAGTTCTTATTACTAGTTGGGCATTACTGTAGTGATGTTAGTCACTTTTCAAATATAAAATCATCTGTTTGTAAAACAGTCCTATGAAAGCAAAATATAACTGTTTAATTTGATCCTTGCTAATATGTTTTCTTCCAACTGTATCTATGGTAGATAAAACCTACAATTTTCATCTTGCCCTGGTCACTTTTCTTGGTACCAAAATTTACATTCCCTGAGCTGCTCCTCAGTGCAATCCACAGCTTCTTTGCTGAGTTACTATTTAAAGTAGTTGGGTTCACCTTGGTTGAGTTGAGTTAGGGAGTGATGATACTGGCAGCTCTGAAGGGGCAGTAAGCTCCATCTGGGGCATGACATTTAGCTAGAACAGACTGAAACTGCTTCCTTCTGCAGCTAGCACAGTTACGGTCAGAAGGCACGGTCAAGCTATGCTTATGCTCGTATGAAGCACTCCCTCATGCCAACGCAGAAATATGAGAAGATACTGGACTTACTGCAGAATCACAATACAATCTTGTAATTTTTTTTTTTAAAACTGTTAAATAAACTTCGTCGTGCAACTGTGGTAGAATAGGAAGATCTATGAAGCTCATTGTTGCGTATAACTATTACATGTCTGAAGACGGGAAAGTGTGTTGGGCTATATTTCTGCTTAACCTATTAAGCGCAGTACTGAAAACAGTTCTTGAAGGGAAGCTGGATTATTTAGATTAAAATATTTTTCAGTACTATGATTAATTATGTAAGAACATGAAGAAAATTGAGAGGATGTAGGACCACATGAAGCAGAAGGAAGTGTCCTCACTGGTAAAGATGAGGTGAGAAAATGTTACATTTTGGTATAAAACATGTTTCCTGGTAGTACTTCTGCTGAAAGCGGCATTATGGAGCAGACCTATGATGATCATTAGTTATGGAAACTCATAATGCAAACTCACGGTGTGTTGTGAGCCTGGCAAATTTGCTAACTGGTTTTTTAGACTAACTAGTTCTTTTACTCATATTTAAATATGCTAGATACAGAGAGAACAGGATATTTCTTTCTTTGTTCCACCTCAATAACAGTTCTATTGCCTTTTAGCCCAGGGAGTCAGAGAGCAAGCAGTCCTTGGCCATTTAACTTGTATCTTCAGCATGTCCATGAAATGCAACACATTTTCGCTTCTTGGTTATTAAGACCAGCCGTAAAAATCCATTCTAAATGATGACTTAAGAAATGTATCCTTGTCAATAAACATTAATTTGTAGCCCTAGTCATCTTTGATGATTAAAATATACAGTGGCATAACATAAAATGGTATTAATTATTCAGACTAAGTACTCTATTCCGATATTTTTTGTACTTACATATACATTTTCTTTTCCTAGGTACCTTTTTAATGATGAAATGGACATACTAATTGTGAACTGTGTGATAAGAAGCTCATTCTAAAACATGCAGTAACTTACTTACTGGAATTTAACAGGCTGCATACTTTAAAGTTGCTCTTGCCTGTAATCACGTGAACAAACCTTGCAAGCCATATTGCCAGCTCGAGATTCAGCACAGTAACAGCAGCGCTGAAGCAGCCCCTGCTATTAAGCAAGGTACAGAAAGGAGCTGGTGACCTGCGACGGGATGAGAAACCTCGCTTACCAGGATGTGCTCACGGTTATGCTTCTGGCAACTGACATTTCCATTTTACTCAAAGCTTCTACATCTGTGTCATCAGACAAAGCCCCACGAGTGGTGGCAGAGCAAGCTGTATCCTTCATTTTCAAGTTCGAAGAGAAAAAATTATTTACATGTCTAAATCCCAGAAACTGCTGTTCAGAGGTCACTCTGTGTTACCCACTTTAAACCTGTGTTACTGCTTTAAACAGTTTAGGTTTCCAAAAGCTCTATAAAGTCATGCGACATAGTTTGGGGCAGAAAAGTCTTACTGTTTTCATTTTGTATAGTTTCTTTTTTATTATCTGTATCATCCGATTTTTGTCTTACCAGAGGAGCATGGAAGCTGGGATGTTCCTGTCATTGTTTACAGCGAATGACTGCTTAAAGGGGCTGTCAGAGATTGCAAGACAGATCTTTGACCCTCCTTAAGATTGTTATAAACTGAAGGAGAGTGTCTTTTAATTCGTTAGGGCTTCAGACTTTATTTTGTAAGGAAAATTATTGATTCATGCGATGACTGGTCCTTTATTGTTTTAACAGACTTGCAACTCGGTATTTTTATATTCTTTTGGTTATCAATTTAGGCAAATGTTTAACTATGTGTTTTAATATTGCACTGGTTGGTTTGGGTTTTTTTTCTGGTTTAGACATTTTTTCCTGAATCAGACCCTTGATTAGACAGCATTTAGTAAGAATTAGTACAATTTCCAGAAACGTATTGTCATCAGTAAGAGTGCTGTGTACTAAGATGTGTGAGTGCAGACGTTAAGGGGGGGGCGCAAGTAATGACTTTTTTTTCCATTAACAGAAGAAACACTAAGAAGTCAAGGTTATTCAACAGAAATGAATAAATGCAGCCTGGAAAGTTTTTTATTTTCCAGACTGCAAGAGGATCTCAGAAACGATAATGATAACACAAAACTAAAAATCTAAAGAAATTGCTTAATTTTCTTAAAAAATTGTTAGAACTGAAAAAAACCCAAAGCATTTCATAATGAAGAAAATTTTCAGGCAGGGGAAAAAAAAGTTGTCTTACACAATGCTTAGGGTAGATTGAAGGCATCATTCCAGGGGCTGTTCTTGCAGAAGTGCGTTGGGCATTTAATCTGTTTTAGTTGCCCTATCTGAAAATAGAAGTTGATAATGCCACCTCTATCTGGTGTTGTGCAGTCTTCAGATGTTTCACAGTGTAACAGAAAAATGTTTCACAGTGTACTTAAAAATTGCCTGTTGGACCTCATGCTTTTGCGATACAAGACAGTGTGGGCTGCACATCCTGAAAAAGCTGGTTCCTTAAGGCAGTGGTGGCAACCTTAAGTTTTTGAGGGGTGTTTTTTGCTTTTTATTTGTTTGTTTGTTTTTAACTGATTAATGGACTGATTTTTGGCATCAGCTCTGGAATATGCAGATCTCTGGAGACTGATAGAAGGGAGGACTGCCGTGAATACAAAAGCCTGCTTTAGGAGATCCCACAATCAGCAGAATTCTGTCACCCTTGCCAAAACATACTTAGTATTATGGCCCATGTTTCATATTTCAGCTAGTAAACTTTCAGGGACCTCTTTGTCTGACTAATATCCCAAGGCTGTTTGTTAAAAGATATCACTGGAAGATCCCTTACCTTTAGACCAATTCAGATTGCGGCGTATCATGGTATGAAAAGTAATACGCAAATGCCATGTATTTTCCCATTAAATAAGCACGCTGCTTTCTTGAAAGAACAGCACAAAAAAAGACTTGGATTTTTGTGAATCTCCTGTAGAGAATTTTGGTGACAGAACTGTCGCCATATGGCTGTACATATTTTGTGCTACATGAAAGGAAATTAGCAGAAATTAGTGGAAATCGTAGAAAATCTATATGAAAGTAAAATACAACAAGCAAACCGTCTCTCCATGTATTATACTGGCAGTACTGATGATGTTTACTCTGATAACAGACATGGAGTGTACTCAGGGTGGTGTGTCTCCTGACCCCTGCTCCATGTTACCAGCCTTTCACGCTGCTCAAGACTGAGCTGTTGGGTCTGCCAATGGCCCAGATTTTGCCTAACCAGTCTGTCTGAGCAACAGGCAATCTCAGGGCTGTCCTAGGACATGTGACATTGCCAGGATGGCGAATGGCTGGTGGTCACTGCAGAGCTATGCAAGGGGACTGTAAGCACCTGAGATTTCTTCTCTTGCATATCCTAAACTACGCCCTAGGCTTGACCCTGAGTGTAGCTTCATGCTCTGGCAACCAGCCTTGAAATGTGTTCTGGCCTGGAACACTGGTCCAAGTTTATAAGGTTAGAGACATCAAAAAAATTTTCATTCCTGTTTGAAACTTTCAGTGTTTAGCGTAGAAAAGACAACTAATCAATCAAATATGGACCAAATGGTTTATCAGAACATGAAAGTTAGGAACGTAACATTTTGATTTTTAGATTGTCGGTGAGGTGACAAAGGTGTCTCTTACTTGCTGCTTTGCCAGTGGTTGACGCCAACTCGCAGCTGAAGCGCAGGTGCAGCCAATGCCTGCCATATCACTGACACATGCTCAGAGATGCCACCAAATGTGTTGGGCCCTACTGAAAAATCAGAAATCGTGATTTTTATGTATATACTGTATGATACAAAGACATGTGTTAGGATTGTTGGTAAACTAAAAATTAAAATAGATATTAACCCTTGAGAATAACCACTCATTTATTATCTGTCTTTAATTAAATCCAGAGTGGTTTAAATATATAGGGGCATCTTTTGGGCTTATATTTTAGTTGTGAAAATAGCTAAATTGTGTATAGTTTATTCATGTTGCTATTTCAAGTTAGTTTAATTGCAGTACTTACGTAAGTTCAGGAAGCAGAATTTCGTTCCATCTGGTGATTACTTATTTACTTACATTAATCATGCAGTCAGAAAACATAGATTTAAAAAAAATAACTACTGAAAACTTGATTGAACATACCAGAGAAATTAATGTGACTAAATGTGTCCATATGGAGCCTGAAAATTTCAACATACTTCAAAAAACTAATGCAGGAAACAAACAGGGGGCTACAAATGTTGTGATTTCCCCAAGAAACCTCTTTTTCCTGCTATTTCAACTGGTTTATATATCAAGAGTAGGCGTATATAAAACTGCCTTTGAAGCTATTTACATTTTATTGTTTTTTTGAATTCCTGTATATGTACTTATAAGATTGAAGCTGTTTACTTTCACTCCACTGTGAATCTCTGACCCAAGTGAAATACTCAAATAGACCTAGTATGCTAACCTAGGGATCAAAAAATATGTTTCCACTTGGTCATATTAGGTCCAGCAGTAAAATATTTTCAGACTTAAGCAGACACATGACTCACCTGAGGAAGAGGTATGTTAAACCATTTACAAGTTGGGCACTTTCCAGGTGTCTCAAGTCCTATCATTCCAATATCTTTGAAATCCACTAAGGTGACCTACAGACCATTATCCTCTAGCAGATAATTACTCAGGAGCCTCTGTCAAATCAACAGTAAGCCTACACAGTGTGACATGACCATCCTGCCTCCTGTCCTAGATATGGAAGCCATTTTGTATTCTTAATAATTTAGTTTACCTCTAACATGCTGAAATTCAGAGCGATTTATACTGGCACAATCTAATAGATTACATCACAAAAAAAAAAGGTGGTTTTGTGTATCATTACGGACATTTAGACTACGCAAACAAGTTGCAATGATATTCATTTAAAACTCCAGTGGTATGTGAATGTGCACATGTGCACAGCAGATCACTAGTTATTACAGTAAAGGCAGTCTCTGCTTCTGCTATATATTTTCCCAACTGATAGGCTGGGGTTTTTTTTTTGAGGTTGTCATATGGTATAACACTTTTACTAGTTGACTCCTCCTACTTTTCTTCAAACCACATCCTGATTTTTGGCCTCAGAAACCAAACATATGCACAACTTGCAGAACAACACATGATATTGTTTCTGTATAACATCATACCAGCTGGGATATAAATTCTTACAGACAATTTTATGCGAATGAAAAATACCTACATTAAGACATTTTCCAGTTATGCAATACATACCGCAGCAGAGCATATGGTCTAGAGTCAGAGATCCTCACTTAGAATTATAACAAAAGCCCCAAGTCAGGCCTCAGATCTTCAGACAGTGCAATTTTTAATAGATCATTCTAATTTCTCTCTATTTTATTTCTTCCTTTTTCTATTCTGTTTTGGTTTTCTGAAATCCAACATCAGCTAGTTTGCTTGTATGTCAAAGACACTTAAATTTTATCTATTTGAGTTATTTGGTATCGAGTCCAACAAAATTATTATTTAACTGAACAACAGATAATATTTGGTGAAATTCTAGCTTGTATCATGACTTGAAGATATGCTAATAAGAAGAATTAATAATTTTGGGGCAATTTATATCAACATTTTTTTTCATTATTAGGAAATTGTTTTGTTTCTGAGTTGTCAGAGTTCAGCTTCCAGAATTATTCTTTTTTTTAATATTTTGGTGGATGGTGGGGGTCGTGGGCTGGTTGTTATGTTATTCTCCCTTCATTATAAAGAATCTTTGCATTTGAGGGTTTTCTCCCTCAATCTATAAACTTTAATCAAGTTGCCCTCAGCCCTCATTTTCAATAATCAGATTGAGTTTATGCTTTACAGTAAATAATTTTCTCCCGCTCTCAAATTAATTTTGAATGCAATTTTGTGAATTCTCAATTTTTTTCCACCATTCCCATTAAAATATGGACAGCAGATCTATGGGAATTATTCCAACAATTGCATCAGGATTCACGGATTACATTAGCTCTGTTCATGCAGCTTCACAGTGGGAGCTCATGTTGAGTTGCTGGTCCACTATGGCTCATAAATTCTTGCAGAGTCAAGGCATTCCAAGGCACTGTACCCCATTTTTTGGGGGTGAAATTCCTTTGTGTTGATGTAGAACTGTGCATTCATCTCTCCTAAAATGCTCATTTTTTCAGTGAGTCTAGCTTGTAAAGAGATCTCCTCTTCCTTGATCTCATCATTACATACTACTCAGGTAATCTTTCTGCCATGTGTAGATCCTTGACATGGTAGTTTCTATTTGCACCTCCAGATCGCTGTTGGGAATAATGAATAGCATTGGGCCTAGTGCTGATGCCTGCTGGATACCCTTAGAAATTATTCAGTATTATATCCTTTTTATTGTATTTTTTTGATGATCTGCTGGCCGGTTCTTAACTGAAATTGTGAATACTGATGCTATGTAGTAGATATTGTTTTTCCTTAATAAAAATACCATGCATCATTTACAAACTTTCATTATGCATTTAGCAATTAAATGAACAGAAGCACTCCACAGGCAGGTGAAAAAAATCCATTAACTGTGTAGCAAACAAAAAGCCTGGGATTAATATTTTTCAGTTTTCTTTGCACATGTAACTTCATTTCAACTTTTCAAAACATTTCATATATACTGTTCATGTTTTGCAACTGGAGGGATTCTGATTTGCCTGACATATCCATCTTAAAATATGTAGGGGCTCTTCTGAAGTTACTGAAATCAGCTCTGGGAACCTTACAGAACTGATGCCAAACACTGGTGCATGCACTTTTTTTCAGTTGTTTTTAGCACACTCCTAATAGTTTCTCTCTCAGATTGGCTAATGTATGCTCTATAATTTGCCACAAAACATAGACTTCATAAAATTGGAAAAAAGATTCTTAACTAATTCTTAGTCTGTGTCTTGGCAGACATATCTTGTATTTATTTCTGTCTGTAAAAGAGACAGCATTGCATCCCCTCGTTCCCACCCCAGCATTTAAGGAAATTTGGTAATGTGCTTGAAAGGCGTTTGAGTTTTTCCAAGTAAAGAGAAAGAAGGGGATGAGCTTTCAGAGAAGAGGACTAATGTAAAGTATTTCCCTTTCTTTTTTTTGGACCCTTCTCCCTTCCATAGAAAGTTCTAGTGTAGTTTGTTAAAAAGAAGTTTCCAAGCAGTTTCTTTTTTTTTTTTTTTTTTTTAACAAATCTAAGCCTTTTGGATTTGTCGGACTTTTCTGTCTTTGCATAGGTTGAATATCACAGCTAATAGCACAGTAATAATTACATGTCATTCCCTTTATCCTCTTTGTGCACTGCCAGTCGGCAAAGGTGTCTCATTTCACACGTCATTTGCGACGTCCTATGGTAATACTGCGTATTTGGGGGAATAGCTGTTGAATGTAGCCATTAATCTCCATTTTGAGATGTGTGGTTCCAGATTCCGGACCCAATTCTGTAATTATTCTAAGCACGGAGTTCTTGGTGAAGTCAACGGGCTAGCAAGACTATGCTCAGATCCCAAAAGAAAGAGTACAGGTAACTTTAAACTAAACTACAGGACTGTAGGATTTCCCAGTCCTACATCAGGGCTGCACTGGCCACAGCCCAGCATGGGGGAGCAAGTTACTCTGTTTGTCTGCAATCAGTGACCCATAGGATCACTGCAACGTGTGGGAGTTGGGGTTCACGGGATATTCTGGACTGTCTTCTCACATTGTGGAGTGAAAGAAAGCTATTCTGATGGTCCTCTTCCATTCAAGGCAGCTAGCACAAAGGAAACACTGTTAATTCCTACTGAGTCAAAGCAGCCACAAGTCAACAGCGATCCAGATCCAACTTCAGCACAGAGACAGTTTGTGAAATTGAAAAACAGGAACAAACCAAAAAGTACTATATGTGTCCGAGAAATCTTATCAACCCTGGCAGAGATATTTATTGCTCGCTGATGACTGAGGATCTTGTCTTGCCCAGGGACTAGGTGGGAGTTACTAATGGAGTAAAAATGTGGGGTGAGCAGAGAATGACAGTCTATGGCTGATTACTCTGAAGTCACGCTTTGGGAATGGCAGCCAGAAATGTGCAACTCATTCTGCCTTTAGAATCAAAGGCATCTAATTACAATCTCATTTTTCTAAAGTACAGTGCTAATGACTTGTGCAGTAGCTGGATAACGTATCAACTGCTGTATAAGCTAAGCTTTTCCGTTTTAATGATCCTATTTACAGCATCCGACTGCCATTCACCAGTTGTTGCTGTGTGACACTGGAGACAAGAGATGCAGCAGTTGCCACTAGGCAGTGAATGTGAGAGGAGTCACTGACAGCTAAACTTCAGACTGAGATCTCCCACCTCACTTTAGAAGAGCTGTTTTGAGTCATTCATAAACCCTGATCTTTTAAAAATCTAACCATGCTTGCTCAGGTCAGATCATTCTGTGGCACATCAATAGAAGTTAAGCCCTGTTCTCTCTTGTAATGTCCTCCTCCCAGTTCTTTTTAATTTTTGTAATCTGTCTTTTTTTGCTGGTACTCATCTCTTTGTACCTTTGAATTCTTTTTATATCTAGGGTGCTTCTGCATGGTTGATACGAGTTAAACATCATCTTCCAAAACTTTGTTACCAGATATATATACACATTTTCAGAGCTCTCACTACTTGCAAAATCTTATTTTGTGTTAAGGGTTACTTCTATTATCTTTGAAGCATCCTGCTGACAACTGTATTGTTAAATATCAAGGGTATCTTGTTTTGTTCCCTGCATATGCCTTTCCTTCAACAGATCCCAAATTAAGCACGTGCATGGATGAAAGGCACTGACATTTGCTATTATTTGATCTTATTCCATGAAATCATCTTCATCAAATTCTGCACATTTTAATCTGTTAATTACAGAAAAGTCTATACTATTAAATATTTATCTGAAATGAGTTCTCTGAAAGCACAGAAATGAGGATAGCTTTCTAAGTAACTATGTTTTGGCACACAAGAAGGATAAACTTTATACCAAGGCACATTTTTCACATGGCATTAGATGGCTCCAGAGTTTGATATGTTTGGTTTTCTCCTACATGTCTGATGCAATTTATTACAGGTGTAATTCTGTTTCTGAGTATGTTCTTTCTCCAAATGTGAATTGCAATAATTCTTTCACTGTGGCTGGTACTGTGACAGTGCCCATTCCTCTAAATCTATGTAACTGGCATTTTCTCCAAGTGCGTAGTTCTTTTCTCCCAAAGTCTCTGCTAGTTGTTTTCAATAGCCTTTCATACGAAGCAGTGTTACTATAAGCTGTTGTGTCAAAAATCAGATAGGATCTTAAACAAAGCAATGTGTGTATCAAACTCTTCACACTCAAGTGGTATTCAGAGTCTATCAAGAGGAGAAAAAGGTCTGTAATTATTATTTTTAAGCAGCATGGAGGGCAGCCAGAAGAGTTGAAGTAAGAACCTTTCCGAGTAAGTAACCTGAAGAAGCAAAAGGGGCAGTAATAAAACTAAACTTCCCCCTGTAAAGAGAAAGATTGTTGGAAGGATGGACTCATTAACTAGGTGCTAGGGGCCAAGTAATTCTCTGTTTCCTTCCCATTACTTCCAAGCCGTGACTGTGTTCTGACTATATCCCAGATCAGAACACTACCTGGGGATATTAGTGAGCTGAAAAAGAAACTAGTAAAACAGTTATGGTCCCAATGACAGTATGAAAATGAGGACCATGATCTTTTAACTGCTCCAGTAAAAAGTTATGTCAGTTGTAATTTCTACTTCTTGGAGATGCCCAGCATTCAAAGAGCTCTCCACAAGTTCACTTTCAGTTCTGCTGGATTAAAAAAATCAGGAAAAAGCTCTGATGAGCTGTTTCCATAGGTTGCTTGGGGAGAGATAGTCAAGAAGCCAGCCCACTCCCCAGTCTCTGCCAGAGACCTGATCTGGGTGCAGGTTTACTCATACAAGTTGGCACCAGTCCTGAAGTTGGTCAGCTGCGTGTAGTGAGTATGTGGGTATCATTGTTGTCTCCCCCTTCCCTAACTCTCCAAAAGAGAGTCTGCTGGCAACTTCTTCACTCCGCTAGACAGCAGAGGGATTCTCTAGCCTCTGTCCTCGGAAGCAGTGCAATAGAACAAGGGCAAGCTATTACAGACTGTCGCTCTTATTCCTCCCAACGTTTCAAATTAAAACAAGAATATGAAAAACCTATATGACTTCATCCTTCAGACCACAAGTGAAGCTGAGTCAGCAAGTGGTGAAGAAAACTACATGAATTTATAGTGAATGAGCAATTATTTCTTTTTCATGAAATATTTGTAGCTAATCAACTCAAATAGCTGCCTATCTAATAAACACAAGCTGCGTACAATCCTGCCAAAAAAGTGCACTTGGATGGTATATTTGGCAGTGCTGAACAACTCTAAAAGCATATTAGTTGTTCACTGTTTGAGTCAATAGGCTAAGACCTGAATAAGATTTTAAAAAATTATTTTTATCTTTTATTTTGTACTATATGCTGCTTTTATTGGTACTCAAGTTTGGTTCCACTGATTTCTGTAGAGGTAATGGTGTCAGGAACTGAATCCAAAGCTAGCACTTAACTATTCATTTTCATATGTCGTAATTATGTTCCTAAGCTTTTCTTTGTTTTTTTTTTTTTTTTTTTCTTAACACCCTCACACTTTTTTAGGCATCCCAAATAGGTTCAGCTTGAATCTCTTTCAGTTTGATATTCTCAGAAATCCAGCAACTGTATTTATATATGTAAGTTAAACGCTAAGCACAACCTCTGAGTATTTTTGTGTGGTTCATTGTCTAAACGAGCATCCATTTGATACACTTCACTGAAGGGTCAGACTGCAATATCAATATGTATTTCTTACACGATTTAAGAAAAATAATTATGTATCGTGTGCAAAACACACTATGATAAGGAGATGATGCTTTCAAAGGAGATTTTAAAGGAGAGCATAATTTTAAACTACCTTTTCTCCCATTTGATATTGATTACTTATTTCCTACCTTTGAACTATTACCGTAGACCTCTTAAAGTCCGAATGCCTGTGCTTTAATCACTTTGCACAGCTCTGTCTGCTTCCCTCCAGGACCTTTACAGAGGTGCAGGTAGCCAGGCACAAAAGCTCAGAGAGCAAAGTTTGGAACAGTAAATTCTGTTGACATGAACTTCTCATGAATTTCAGCACACAGATTTATCCATGTAACTCCCATTATAATTAATGAAAATCATGTGACTCAAACCTCTGCTTATTGAGCCGTTTCCTTAGTGTGCTGAAGAGTCTGTGTCTAGTTTTTGAGTCCCTAAACAAAACAATGATGGTACAGTGACAATATATCATACAAATGTCACATGCATTTAGTATGCTACAGAACTTTG
The DNA here is from genome assembly GCF_034619465.1 of Leptosomus discolor. NCBI lineage: Eukaryota > Metazoa > Chordata > Aves > Leptosomiformes > Leptosomidae > Leptosomus > Leptosomus discolor. The sequence goes on along the minus strand of NC_141395.1, from coordinate 49,361,855 downwards.
AGAAAACATCTATAAAAGCAACTTTTTCATTAGAAGTCAAAAGTCCCAGGGAAAGTTCAATTTATATTGCAAATTTTGGTATGGTTTTCATCATAATGATAAAACAGACTACTGTATTTGCAATTTACCCTCTAACTAAACAATTTTTAACTTAAATAGCCACAAGGAGTGCAACAAGTGAAACATTTTCCAGAACAATGATTTAAGCTTGGTCCTGCTTTTTAATCATTTAAACTTATTTTAAATGACAGCCTATTACTAGACCATTAATATAAACATTATTTTAAAATGAGATTTCAATGAAAGGTTAGACTTGAATAAGCTACAGTAAGAACAGGCAGAAACTGATGAGACTACTTTCAAAGAAATAATGCTATAAACAATATTTATGATCATATGTCCAAGCAATTTGAAAACAAAGGCTATAATTTACCTTTGAATTTTTTATATATATATACATATATATATATTTCTACATCAATATTTAGAAGTCCACTGACACAATAGGAAACTATATAAGCATGAGGACATGTGCAGATAATATAGTGGAATAAATAGATGTTCTTCTGAGTGTCTGTGGCACACAGAGACTCTCAAGGTGTTCTAATTCGTAGAATATCCCAATTCCTTTCCTTCTTCCTCTCCCTTCCCTTTTCTCCTCCACCTCGTGTTGGGGTGCCTTTTGCCTTTCCACACCACTCACAGCTAACTCTTTTGAAGTTGTGAATTTCCTTCTGTGTCACTGGTCTCTAGGAAAGCTCTCCAGTTGAATCCTCTTCAGGAAAGCTGTCTTCTTATTTATTAGGAAGAAGTAAGGAATTATGTTTCTGAAATTCATGTTACAAGACAAGCTGAAAAAGATAATCAACATTTTTCCAGTAAGATATAAGTGTTGCAGTACTGACCTTCGGGATATTTAAATTTAGTGACTTCATTTTTGCTCATACAGTGTGTCACTGAATGTAAAGAAGTAGGTAAGAGTTAAGGTCCACTAGTGCCAAGTCATGTACTGTCCTCATAAACGGTGTCATAAAAGGTGCTTATAGGCTACAATTGCCTGATACAAATAAGAATATTTATTCTAAGAATTTTATTCCTCAAAAGAACTTACAGATATTAGTTGCACAACTTCACTGCTCTTGTCTAGCAAAAATGGATAAGTGGGCAGATAAACAGGGACCATTTGACTTCCATTCTAATAATTTTCTCTGAATTTGATGTGGGTGGCATAGCGGAAAGAACAGCAGTGTCACAGCTCTCTGTGCATAGGGACAATATATTGTGTTTTATCGGAGGAAGTGAAAGCTATGGTATTCAACAGGAATTTCAGAGGAAGCTTCTGCACAATCAGATGCAATTCACACTAAATCAGTTGAGATGTGTCCTGGCTATAAAATCTCTTTCTTACTAGCCAAAAAATAATAATAAATTTTCCTCTCATTTAACAGATAACGACATCAACTATACAGAACTTGCTAAATCAAAGTAGTTTGTTTATTTTTGACTCAGGAAATGCTGTCACTTCTTACCATGTTCAGCAGTAGGTTTGTATCCTTCCATAGTCTAGTGGGTTGAGTATAGTCTCAATAGCTATAAACTTCTGCTGTCTCCATCGCTCATATGAAATATACCCTTGGCAATTTCAACTTCGCCTCTGTTTCGTCATTATCGTAAACAGCATATACATGTTGGTTTATCAGTGGTGCTGAGAGGTAGTTGGTGCAGCTAATGTTTTCATAGCACTTTGACTAGACAAGCATAACAGAAATATTTTCTATTATTGCTATTATTGCTTTCAATGATATCTTTACTGAGCGGGTTCTCTGCTTTGAGATGCAAATACACAGATGAATGGACTTATTTTGTACTGCTATTCTTGAAATTACCTGGAAATATGAGGGAGATAGTTTGGGTGGTTTATTTGTTAGATACCCTTTTTCCTGATATATTTTTCCTCCTACTGATTCCTAGATACTGTGCTATAGATTGTGGTTTGCAATGATCAGAAAGGATGCTGACATAAGGTAATATTGTTGAAACCAGAAACAGAGATTTTACTCATCAGCTTGAGACACTTCACAAATAAATTCATTACCATCACTACAACAAAGTCGAACACAATCTTATTCATGTACTATAAAGGACAGTTCTGAATTTTGTACTACCATGCCTTCAATATTTTTTGCTAAAACATAGGAATTATTTTTTTTTAAATCATTGTATTTCTGAAAAAGTTCAAGTTTACATGTCTCTCACAGTCTTTGTGATTATGAAAGCAAAATTAAAACTTAGATAAAAAGGAAAATATAATCATGGCTATGCATCTAACATTTGGGCATTAGCCACAAATGTTTACTAATTATGCCCTTGAGTAACACCTGAGGATCAGAGAAGCTAAATGGGGGAAAAATGTGAAGAAAAACAACTATTCTTCTTAAAAAAATTAGAATTGTTCATTCAATTAAAAAACCCTTAATAAAAGTCTGTACTTGAGTTCAAGTTGCCCACGGGAAGGCCTAATTCATGCTGGCCATTAATGAAAGCTTTATATGACCATTAAGGAAAAACTGACAAGTTACCACAGCAACCTTGGTAATGCATGTTAACATACATAAGAAATAAAAGCTGGATACTTAGAATGCACCCTAAATTCTTCTTTTATAAGGTCAAACTTAGTAAAATATTAATAGGTTCAAAAGATCTGTAATTTCAGCTACTGATCATTCCTATATACGTTTTTAAATCCTGTACTGAAATTTCTTTCTTTTGCAGCTGACAAGTCTACTGTTTGATTAAATGTGAACCAATGTCTGGCAATAAATTTGCCATTGTAATACTTCTTTGCTCAATCCACTTAGTATGGAGACAATATTTTCTAAACTGGAACTTATATCCAGCATTTGTACAATATAAATCAATGTCTAGACAAGTTCTTGAACGAAGGAAAATGAGCAAACTATTTTTTAAAAAAGAGGTTGGTGAAAATTAATAATTTTGAGAACTTACATGTTGCTGTTTGCATTTATAACGCTCCAGAGCTTCAGTTATAAAGACAAAGTAATCATAATTTGTATTTGGAAAGAAAAGCAATTCTAAGACACTAATGCATTTTCTTTAGATATGTCCACTTTTGATGCCTCTTCGCCTCTTTATTTTTTTTTTTTTAAATTGCCAGTAGGCATTCTGAATTGCACCCCATATCACTCAAGAAAGAAAAGTAGATTTATAAGTCTTAGTTGAAGTCACATAACAGGCCAGTACCAGAATGAGGCAGAAAAATAAGCTTTTTTAAATTTAGAAATCTATCCTAACTACTGGATCACAGCTGCCTTCATATAAACCAAATTCAATGGCTTTCATATAAAAACATTTCCACTCCTACCAGAAGACATTTGTAACGGTTATGTAAGATGGTCTGCAGTGTTGCATGGATGTTTTCTTAGACTATCATAAAAAACAACTGTTGAGCAGAGTTTATTATACAATGCCACCAAATTAATGTAGTAGTTTGGAGCAATCACTGTAAACCATTGAAAAGTAAACAACCATCAATTTTTTTCGTTGGTGACTTAACTTTAGCAACACAGTTTGTAAAAGATTTATTCATTTTGGCTTTTTTATCATGCTGGTAACATGTCCATTGATTTCACATGGAGATGTCAACACAACAAATATTACAAACTTCCCAAAGCACTTATTACAAATAAATTAAAAATTTAAACTGCATCACCGTCATCTGTAACTTAATCTTGGAAAACTTTGGAGTCAAAGTGAGATTAGAGCTTCTAGTCACAGTCAGTAACACTTCTACTGCTTTTAAAAGTGGTATTATTGTTGCTGTTAAGACCCAGGATGTGAACAAACTGAATATTTGTCAACCTTGAACACAGACATCTCTGTCCTTAGAGTTAGGTGGTACTGACACAGATAGATATAGATATAGATATATAGATATATATATATTACCCCCCCACCCCACCCCCCCCTTAAAATTCTGGGAATTCTACAATTTCTTCAAGTCTCCTTTTTCTGTTGTTTTACACCCCAGCCTGTGTTCTGAGTGCTGTTTGCCTTATGCTTTTTGCCAGCTCACACTTCTTTCAAAAAAAATCTCTGAACATCCCACTTTACACTTCAGAAGCTTTCTTCATTTTCTTTCTTTCCTCATGCTTTTTTCCTAGGCTTCTTTATGCCAATAGTGTAGCTCTGTTTGCTGTCTGTTTTTGGAGAAGGTATTCTTGTTCACCGCAAATATTTGTGGACAGTCTCTCAGCTTCCCCTTCTCCCAGCACTGCTATGTTCTTCATTTGCTTTGGTATAAGCAAACTTGGCAAACTTTAAGCTTACTTCTGTTGTCACTTTTGTCACTGGCAGCGTACAAGGCTTCCACCTGGTTGATTTCTGCCAGTTTGACTAGTTTCACTCTTGGTGTGGGGCTGCTGTTGGCAGTAGTGGGCACGCCCAAAGACTGTTTGACTAAGAGTTCTGGGGTGGCTTTTTTGTCATTGCTTGGTTTTCGTTTGTTTGTCCATTTCAAAGGTAACAATCTTACTCCCATACAAACTTACTTCTTTTAGTGCCATTTTAGCTTCTTTTATTGTATATGGCTCTCATGCCTGGCTCTGACGTGATAGACGCTGATCTACCTAGTCATCTTAACTCTTTGTAGTCTGTTTATTTAGTCTATCTATCTATTTAGGTGCCTATCTTGGTTTTAGGGGCTATTTTTCATCCTCACAATTTATTTTGCCTTATGCTCACCTATCTTTGAGGTGCTTACTAATCCAAGTTGGTTTACAGAAACCAGTACTTGGGATCATACTGCATTGGTTGAGAACTGGAGTCCTAGTATCTTCTGTAAAAACTGTACTCACTGTTCATGTTGCTACAGGGACGCTGGCACTTTTATTTTGTCTCCATGCATTCAGTAGCTGCTATAATGCAGCATGTGGATGCTCCATCCCTGGAAGTGTTCAAAACCAGGTTGGATGGAGCCTTGAGCAAACAGGTCTACTGGGAAGTGTCCCACCCATGGGAGGGGGGTTGGAACTAGATGGTCTTTGACGTCCCTTCCAACGCAAACCATTCTATGGTTCTGTGATTCAATGTTATCTGCAAGTTTATGTTCTGAAATATATAACAACTACATCATATAAATTCTGTGATTTTGCAAGCTTTGTTATGTCCAGGCAACCATGTCTTTGCAAAAGACAAGAGTGCCTGATTCTTCCAGAAGTCACAATGTTGCTCTTAAACGAGCAGTGCTTGAGACGATTGGCATAGCCCTACATGCTCCCAGCAATCTACCTCATGTAGAGACAACAATAATTTGTCCCTTGCTAAAAGTTAAAAGTAAATTCTATGAATGGATGTTGATATTTAGACATTTACTACATTCCTGGCTTTGCATTCCCTAACAGTGAGGTGACAGTCTAAAGAAGAGAAAAAATCGCCTAAGGTCTTTATTTACTATTTTACAGTGGATTATGCAGATGGGCTGCAGATAAATGACATTATATACTGGTAAGATTCAACTACGATACTATTTCTTCTATAATCTGCCATGACATCTTGAAAATTCTAAGTCTTAATTCCTTGTTATATATAATTTCACTTCTTGTCCCAGTCAAAAAATATACAGTCCAATAGCAGCAGAAAATACAGGACCACAGATGGGTGACAGAGACTGAAATTATTCTATTATCATACAAGTATACTTCCCTAAAAAAAAAGAAGTTAACGTAAACCATGAAGAAAAAGAAATATCCTAATTATATTTTTGTCAAGATCTCCCCGAATTTAGGAATTCAGGACTGGGAGTATGCTCCTTAATCAGAAAAACAGAGCAACTGCTTAAAAATAATACTTCACTAGGAAGTCCATACTGTATTTGTACTTCAAAACCAAAAATGTTGTTGAGTGGACCTCTGCACATTTCCCATGGATTCTTTGAAATCATTATACTGTGTCCTTTTCTGCATGTTTTCCACACTTCATATTTTCTTATAAATCTAATACGAAAACATCACTGTATACTGGAGTTATATCTGTAGTCTAACAGTTGAAGATTTAAAGAAAACGTGTGAGTTTGAAAATATGTCTTTACACACATTGTATTTCAGATCTTCTCATCTACCATTTTCAAACAAAGGGTGTTCAACTGGCTGGTTCTCCCTTCAGAGCAGGGCCTTTTAATTATCATTATTTCTTTATGCTGGACTAAAATTTATTTCTGCTTTTACATTTATTTTCCCTTTTGTTGGCTTACTTGCCTTTCCACACCCCATATTCCTGTAGTCATAAGCACAAAGAATGTTCTTATAACAGTACTGAAAAACCCTGAATTCTACTAGTTTGTATACTTCATTTTTGGCATAACATGAGGCACTGTCCCAGGAGCAAGAATTCTGCACTGTTTCCAAACCCAGATCTTTTCTGTGGCAATGAAGTCTTCTCTGCATCCAAGATATCAAACTGTCAGGTTGTTGTTGTTTAAAACCAGAATTGAGGAAATACATCTGATTTAAATAAATTGGGTTGTTTGAACATGCCTAAAGCAGTAGTACAAACATGCCACTTTTTCCTGCCTCTTAATGTGAGTCCAACTGAGTCCGTTGGGCAAAGCATTTTCAAAGACATCTCTGCTTCATTCATTCATGCACAGTTAGAAAGACAGGGAATTATTGTAGGATATTCTCATTGTAGTCTAGATGTGGAATTCTTTTTGTCATGGCTGTGCACCTTGAAATTATTGTACTTCCCATAGATTCATCACTAGTTATCCTCTTTGGTACACAGCTACCAAGAGGAAAAGTCCAGAGAATTTTTCATGTTATCTTGGACTTGATTTCTTCAGTACTTTTAAGAAATTTTAATTGAAAGCATTTAGTTGAAGGTGTAGGGTTTTACAGAAAGTGTATATTTTACTATTACCGGTGTCTTCTTCACAATACCTATACAAATAAATCCACCTAAAAGTTTACTAAAGTGTTTTTCCATTGGCTGAAAATAATTATATACTGTAGGACATTAACTGAACATGGCTGTCAGCATCAATCATCCCCACTGAACTATGGTTTAACAGAGTTTAACTGTAAACCTTCAATAGAGCACGATGGGACTGGCAATGGATTTCAGCCATCCATTTTATTAGCTTCAGTTTAAAGTGAGGTGTTAACAGCAAACATTTCTGGCAGCAGCCATTTAAGATTTCAGGTAGTAGGAAAGGAAGAAATCCCTGACTATTAAAGGCAAATTCAACATGTAATCTCTTTGTAAACTTCTTGAGCTTGATGTTAAACCCAGATAGTTTTTAGCTCCCATTAATGCTGGTGCAGATCTTCACACTCATCATATTTATAAGCATTTCCATATCAATTCATTTATGTTTTGTTAGTTTTCACTCTTCTTTAGCCTAAATATCTCTCCTCCTGCTGTATAGTATATTTACAATGTACTTCTGTATTCTCTCAGCTTCCATTTTGCTAAGCTCAAGATAAAGAAGTTAAGGTGCTCTCAGGTGTCACCTGAGCTTCTTAACATCTTTTTTTCTGCTTCTCTGAAGCACTTCTGGTTTAGATGCAACTGTCTTGCAACAGAATTGCATGTGCTATTCCAGAAGCAGCCTTGCCAAGACCTTGTGCAAGTGGTACTCTCTACCAGTACTAGAAAACATGCCAGCACATCCTAGGATTACACTTTCCTTTTTCATGGCAGCTTCACACTGGTAGTGATAATCATCATGTGATTGACTGATTAAACCTGAGTCTTTCTCCTCCTGTACTATTTCCAACTGATGAGCTCCCAGCTTATAGCAGAAATTCTCGTTATTAGTCCCTGAGGGCATGACCTTACACTTTGTACTATTAAATTTCATCTTGCTTCTATTACTACAGTCGTCAAGGTCATCTAATTCTTTCTGTATGATATTCCAGTTCTCCTCAGTATTGGCAACTCAGCCAAAGTTTTTGTCATCAGAAAAATTTCATTAGCCCACTCCCAGTGTTTGTATCAGAGCCATTAATGAAGATATCAAATAATATTTGTCTTAAGATCAATCCCTGAGGAACTCCACCAGTGATTCTCCAAATTGATAGACTCCCTTTCAACAGAAGTCATATTTGTCTCTTGTTTAAGCCATTTTTTCAATGTTACAATTCTTGTGCTAATTAACTGGGTGAAGTGAAGATAGATCAGAACAGTGTCACTGTAGAGGAAGAATTATAAACAAAATGTGAAAGTGTGACCTAGAGAAGGTAAATCAATCAAACCAGGCCTGCATATGACCCGAATTGTTTGGTATGTTGAACAGGAGAAGACAAAATGTAATTGATTCTATAAGCATTAAATCTACTGAGAAACATCCAATAGAAACTAGAAAATCAACAAGTCAAAATACCTCTGAAATACTGGTTTGCAAATAACAAAACCTTTGCATATTGCAAGTAAATGCTAAGGTATTTCTGGACTATTCCTACATCCAAACAATGCTGCTTCACATTCATTCAGTATACCATTATTATTTAAGCAATAATGATGCAATGGTCCATTATCAGTTGGTTGTTCAGTTAATGAAGTGCCTGAGGTGAAGGCCACTGCTTTACTTACCCAACACAAGGTTTTATTAAGAAACAAGCATTCATCTTGATCATGGCACCAATTCAGCATCTACTAAATTGACAGCTCTATCTAGGAATAAGTTTCTATCACAAAGAAGTGGTATCTGCTGTCATCTGACAAGTGTACTTCATTCCCTACCTAGATTTAACAGCTGAGACTCCTCTACTGCACAATGTCAGCTCCCTTGCTTTATACCAGTAAAATGTAGTCATGTTATCAGCCGTTATGTTTGTTGCCCACAGAAATTTGACTTATTGATGGCTACCGTTCCCAAAGATTAAGCCCTTTCACTGATTGTTGCTACTTATACATGAGTCATCTTTTAGGTTAATTTTAATAACTGGGATAACTTCACTGATTTGGCTGAGACCATGGTCCCAAAAGCAGTAGTTATCTCCACCCAACTGATGTGCCAGTGAGTGATGTCAGAGGAAGGTGCAAGCCCAGGCCTGGAGCAGGGAGAGGTTGACTCTGGTTTGCTGTCCTTTCCCCTTTCACCACCCCAAAAAGAATGGTGTAGAACCTCTTTCTTAAATGTGGGTAACCTGGAGGTTCATAAAACCCATGTCTGCTAAAGAACATTGCCACAGGTATGAAAAACTCACAGGAGAGAGCAACACTGAAGGAGCTCACCCTTGTGGTGTGCTTGTGATATCCAAATGGCTGGGAGGAGAACCAAATCCAGAACAGTGTGTTGCAAAATCTTTGAAGTTTTCAAAGAACAGGTTTTTTTTTTTAAAAAAAGAAAACCCATTATGCAGAGGCCAGGCTACTTATTGTTCCTTATTTTTCCATCACATTGCCCAGAAAGGGTTATACAGGGATAGCTGAGTGAAGCTCTGGTGATATCATCCACAAGTAACTAAAAGGTTAGGAATTTTCTGTTTGTGTGCAAGGGCCACTCAACAGTGATATCTCCTGGCCAAAGAAAACCAGAAGAAAAGATATCTAGGTCTGCATTTCAGCCCGGACATCCAGTGACAATGGTTAGATTCTACCCAAATACAGTTAGCTTGGAAGCTGAAAGGTTTCATCACCTTGGGCCAAGTTAAACACACTGGATGGTATATTTTGTAACACAGTTTGTGTGGTCCTTGATAATTGCATTTACATTTTGTTTTATGCCACCCATTTTTCTCCAGGTCTCCTCCCTTTTTCCTTAGTATTTAGAAAATTCTTGCTTCTATAGCCTTGGTGGATATAATTTTATACCATGTTAGAAAGAATTGATTAAAAATTGACGTAGTATAGGTCAAAACCACTGTAAATTTAAACTACAATAAGCCACAGAATTAAGACAAATCCTGGGTAGAGTTAAGACAGTTTTGAATTACTTCACTGATTGAAAGTTGGCTTTAACTCTGATAATTTCTGAATAAATATTTCAAATTTGATCAACTTCTGTGTGAAAACTGAGCCCTGTATTTGTTGCATTGTAAGGAGAAAAATGCCTTTCTTGCTCTTCACAGTATTTATGAATAACCACTATTCTGTAGTTGATTACTTCTATTCTCTTCTGTTATCTCTTCTTAGGGAAAACACATATCATCTACTGATGTTATTACATTACCCATACCTGCCAATTTACCAATGGCTTAAATCTTCGCATCCGGCAGAATAGCCCTACTCTTTTGCCTAACCCTTCAATCCAGCAGCTCCACTATGTTGCCCCAGTTGTAAAGCAGTGCATGTCCCTAACACATCAGCTGAAAGCCTTTCTACAGTACGTCAAGTATATCTGCAATATTTGTTCAAATTGACATTTAGATGATGCTCTCTTCACATACATCAAGACATTTTATATTTCTGTGATTTGGAGTTAATGTTTTTTCCAATCCCAGACAGAAAGAGAGTTCTGATTATCCGTGGAGGACGATCCACAATTCTTTTTCATTCATCCTGGAATAGCAAATGAGTATGTTTACTCTGTCATCTGAAAAGATGATACCCTGAAACCACACTATTGAACGTGTCACAGCTGTGTTAGAGGGAGGTGACCCATTTACTGACAGAAAAGACCTGAAAATATAAAGCTAGGCTGAGGTTTTATTTAAACAAAACTAGCTCTGATATGAACTGCTTACTTGCTCGGACAATGGACTAAGTAATGATACCTTAACTGCTCACCTATTATGACAAGACCACTACGACTATGAACACTATTTTAATTTTAAAAATACTTTCATCATATTCCTGCTTTCATACTAATGCATCTTCTCTAGAACACATTTCTGAAAGACATTTTTCTACAGCATTGTAAAAAGTTTTGAGTAAAGCTTACTTGGAAATTCAGACCGTCTCAGACAGGTGCAGTGCAAGGATTGGTCTTTAACATAATAAATGGCATTTGGGAGATACACAATGGGGTTACTGTTTGAGTATTATTTTTTCATAGGGTTTAACACCAGGAGAAGTCATTACATTACACTATTGGCTTTCCATTATGGACCATCACATTTTATCCTTTTGTTCTGTACTGGGCCCAATAACTTGTGTTTGGGTAAAGCACATCTTCTAGAAAGAGAATCTGTCTTGATCTGTAGACATTAAAAGATAGGGAAGTGATCATACCATTTTATATCTTGTTCCAGTGGTTAACAACTCATGGTTAACATGTGTCTTAGTTCAGCTTCCAGCCATTAGTTCTTGTTATCCCTTTCTTTGCCCGATTAAAGAGTACTTTAGTACTCTGGTTTCTTATTGTGAGAGTACTTATACTTTCACAGTTACCTTTCAGTCAAGTTACCACTCAATTTGCTATTGATAGACTAAACAAACCAAGCTCTTAGAGTCTCTTACTATAGGCATTTTGTCCAACCTTGAATAATTTTGTGTCTCTTTTCTACAACATGTCTAGATTTAAAAAAAAAACCCCAACCAACCAACCAAAACTCTTTAAACTGTGACAACAGAAATGGACAAAGTATTCTTTTATCTGTCTCATTATTGCCAAATAAAGATATAAAAATTCCAAATCCTGTTTCTCATTGGGTTATGTACAGGATTCCAAACACTGTTTTTCAGAATTGTGCTGTGTTTACCTCTCCACTGTGATACTTAGAGCTTCCTCAGTCAATGTATTCCCAGGCAAAGATGCCCATCCTGCTGGGCTGGGCTGGATCTTTTTTTTTCCATGCACGGTTTTGCATTTGACTGAGTTGTAACATGGCTTGGGTTTTTTTATTATTTTTTTGAATGATCTTATTTAACCAGCAATTCAGAGAGCAATGTATAGCTCTGCTGTTCTCATTATTATTTACTGATTCTCCAATCTTTCTGCCACCCACAAATTTTCTAAAAATGATTTATGTTTATGTTTTAACTCATGGGTGAAAATGTTGAATAATACTGAGTCTAATGTTGATTCCTGAGGAGCCTCCTAGGTTCACTTCCATTTGATGATGATTTACCATTGACTAACTCTTTTTTGAGATCATACATTTAACAAGTTCCACATTCATCTGCATTGTGCTCTGATGAATTTGCATGGTGTTATCAGTGGTCTGAAACCAGACGATGAAAATATGCTAGTTACAGTGGCAGGAATTCTAAATATTCATTGGGACAGAATAAAACACAGGTAGTTGCCCAGGTTTTAAAGAAATGCATTTCCCTCATCTGTCATCTGAAAATCTTTCTATAGCATGTTAAGTATTTCTACAATATTTATTCAAACAGAAATTTAGATGGTGTCTTTACATACCTGTGAAGATATTGTATATATTTTTCCATTTCAAAAATAAATCTAGAAAGGCTAAAATGTTGGACAAGAAATAAAAAAACCAAAACAAAAACTTCTATATTTCATTTTGGTTCTAATCCATTTCTTGTGCAGCAGAAGAGGGAGAGTAGCTGTGTGAGCAGTCTCAGTCAATGCTTTGAAGATTCATGCACCACCCGTTGCACAGCATGCCATCTTTTCCTTCTATTCCAAACGGTGTACATGTGGATACTAGACAAGAAGAACACTAACTCATTTTTTGGATATTAAGTCCAGAGAGGAGTTTTCAAATACGAATGGGGCTAGAGTAATGTGAATAGTTTAGGCATATTCTGTGAGTTAAAGTTAGATGTGACTTTCTTCTATTATCTCAAAATAGAGAAGCTTCAAATCTTGATTATTTTAATTGCTAGCCCCTATCACTAAAGAATTTGCTTGGAATAGCATAGTCATCCTTGAGGCATCTTAATAAGAAAAGATTTCAAAATGTCCACAAAAAAGAAAGACTGGGAATTTAGAGTTGACTTTCCACCTCACCAGGGCTATCTTGGATCCTGCAACCAATACAGAGTCACCAGGGATAAGAGACATGGGATTCCAATTTATGCTGATGAACTTTCTGTTAGGAAGCAGAAGCTGGTTACCAGCTTGTCCTGGTTTGGGCTAAATCAGAACTAATTCTGTTTTAGTGCTTTAACTTTTCAGTTAAGTCTCCTCTAACCACCAGCACTTTCTGAAACAGCAGCATGTTTTTCCAGACAGTGACTGCTCCTAGCAGCGATAAGGCCTGATGTTTATAGTTCGTACCAAGGAATGGTGTGCAGAGAGGCCCTTGCTTATACTTGTTCTTATGGCGACCAAGGTCACTGCTAAATCTTGTACTCCGTGTTGGGGTGCCAGGAGTGAAAAGGGTCGCACCTACAGGGAGGAGCGAACTGGACAGGTGACCCAAACCTGACCAACAGAGTGTTCCATCCCATAGACGTCATATTCAGTATAAAGCTGAGAGATCACGAGGGTCTCGCCCCTTAGCTCTTCTTCGATGGCCGACATCTGAGGAGGACTGATCCGTGCATCCCTGAATCCAGTGCCTGAATCCAACTCCTGCATCCCGTCCCTGTCTGCTGCCGAGTCCAGCCTGGGACTGCCCCAGTGCCAGCCCTGCGGTGTGGTGGTGATGTATTGTCATCAGGGTGGGGGGAGTTGGGTTCGGTATTGGTTTTGTATATATTTGTACATACTGTATATATTTCATTTTTTCCTTATTCTTATTATTATCTTTTCTTTTATTGTTATTGTTCCATTAAAGCTGTTTTAGTTTTCTTTTCCGAACCGTAAAGTCTCTCTCCCTTGTTCTCTCTCCTTTTCCCTTTTGGGAGGGGAGAGGGGTTAGTAGAGAGCGTCTGTCATTCGTTAGTGGCCGGCCCAGCCTCAAGCCGTGACACAGCTGCATCATCTGCTGAGAGAAAAACAGTGAATAATGGAGGCATAAACAGAGGGAGGGTGAGATGAAATAGAATTGTATAATTTAGCTCCCATATTTTCAATAGAAACAAAAATGCCAAAAACAGGCTAGTGCAAATAATTTCTGAGGACACAAAATTATCATTAGTGGACTAACTATTGTGGCCTTTTACAACTGCTCACAAACATTAAAATATGAGTACATTATAAAATTACACCTATTTCCATTTGAGAGTATTCCCTCAAAGAATGGAAAATAAATATGAATTTGCTTTTCTAAATGATCTACTGGCAACCAAAAAAGTACAGTAGTTTCTATATCAGGATTTGCCAAAAGGATGCCCTCATCAGGAGCCTTAAAGATCTTGATAGACTGATTGAAAGACATCCTAGGAAATTGATATAGTTATTCACTGATTTTTCCTCCAGCCCAGACTTGCCTGAAGACAGCACTGATGTGCGCAAATGGACCAGCTACTATATTCTTAAGTCCTCCTCTAACTTTCTTCCAGTTACTTAAGGTTGCATATTTGTACTTTAGGACCAGTGTAAAGAATGATAAACCCTTAAAAAAATTCACACAACTTAGCTTCATCAGATTAAGGTACCTTAGCAACTAGAGTATTATTTTATCTATTTTCACTGGGTTTTGGTTCTCTTTATAGCACCCTTGAACTGACCCTGATGATAGCTGGTGTTTCTATCTTTTATCAGCCCTTAGTCTTTTGAATCACTAGGTTATTGAGTTGTGAGACCTTGCCAACTTCACATATGTACCTAAACTTGCTTATCCTTGCCACCCAATTTGGGTCTTTAATATAAAGTGCCAGGAAAGTCCATCTAGGTCTTATCTGCTGTATTGTGACATCAATCCCGTAAGGGACTCATGGTCAAAATCTGATAATGTTAACTTTATTTTCAGCATGAATTTATGATAACTAAGTGCAATCTATAGCCTACATGCTGACATGGCATCTTTTTTTTTCTTTTTTTTTTTTTTCTTTTTCCCCTGAGATCTCCTTCAAAATGTGTACAGTATTCTCCATCCTTTCCTATTCACTATTCCTTCCATATAAATGACTCATCATAGAGGAAAGTCGCACTTTTGCCCTTTGTGGTGTACTCCTTCAGAGCAGTAGCTATGGATCTAAATAAAAGGCAGCATGTTTCCAAGCACTTTTTTTCTCTCAGGGCTCACTTGCTAAAATAGAAACCCAAGTCCACATGGTGATCGTATTTGCTACCTCAGGGACTAATTTTCTTTTACCTTCTTTGCTGTATTCCAAAGCTTCATTGCCATTATCCTCTTGCTCCCCATGCACTAACAAAAAGATTTTAATGTATTCATTATGCAAAATCTTGTCTTTTGTGACCTTTGCCAAGAGTGCCCCCAAAGGACTGGCCAGGCTTAATAAGCTCACAAATAAACTACGATGTCAGCCAAGGGCACTACTGGCCAATTGAGCCTGCACTGTTGCCCTCTCCCCAAGCCCCCACTTCACACCTGAGATACCCCGAGGTGGGATCACAGGGGTGTTGTCTGCCCTGGAAAACTGTTAATCCTTTCTGGTGGCTCCCGGCTCGGGCAAACAATCCCCTTTGTGAAGGCTGGAACAATCACACAGGCAATATTGCCTTTTGCTGCTTCTGAGATAGACTCTGACTTCCTTTAAGTTCCTTTTTTCCTCTCTCCTCGGCTACATTGTTTAATGCTTTCTTTCTTCTTATTTCATTTATGTTACGTCGTGTAAAAGCTTTGTCATGGGCAAGCCAGCTGGGCCGTTGGAAGAAACGCACTCTCTCATCAGATGCTTGTGTTTGTCCATTTTCCTCCTGCCCAGAGTTATTGTCTAGGTTCTGTGGGGAAAACATCCGCTCCCCCATTCAGTCATTGATGCTGTGGCAGATTACAGCAGTTTCTGTCTGCTAAGCTGTCAGGCAAAGAAAGGAGTAAGAGGGATATAGCAGCCTCTTCGTTTCATATATAAAAGATTCAGATAAAGTATATAATATCAGAGAATGACATAGCCAGTAAAAAAATCTTAATTTATTGGGGAAGAATATAAACTTCCAAAACTCTAAAAGAGATCATGCTCATAAAAGATAGATATTACAAATAATAATGCAAATTGTTAGTAAATCTGACCCCTCTAGCCCACTATGACACACATTTAAAATTTATTATGGAACACATTCAGGGGAATAGCTTTAGGGAATTCATTGCTCATCTTTCTCTTTCTTCCTCCACCTCACACACTAGCAGTCTCCAGACAGCTTCTCTGAATTCTTCAGAAATACTGCCACTCTGACCCCTGTACCATAGATCCATTGACTTACTTCATTTGACTGTCTGGAGTGACAGCTAAGGTACTAGTACAACATGTTCTCATAACTTCCACAGCAGTGTACACATCTTCTTTCCAGTTCACCTCTATATTATGATGCAGAATATCATGACACAGATTGCTTATATAAATTCTTTTTGAACTTCTGATGTTTCCATATATATAGTCCAAAGTAAAAGTGTAAACAAAACATGGACTTTAGTTAATAGCAGGATTCATCTTATAACACTTGTACGGGTTCTGTTTCCCAGATCGTGTCAAACAAGGAAGACTTCCAATATAATGAAAAGTTTTAGATATCCTGCTGCCATTAGCTGCAATGGGACTTAAATATATAAAAGGTTTTTTTCCTTTTTTTTTTTTTTTTGCCAAGATTTCCAGTTTGAATACTCTGAAATGATGCCACTGCTTTTTTCAGAGATTGGCTAGTAAACTTAAGGCCACATTTTCATAGATGCTGAAAATTTAGACAGTACTATGCATGCTTATCACTGTGAAAACCTAATTTTGAGTTTAAATTCCCTCGATAACAGTCTTACGCAACTCTTCCTAATGCCATAACACCAAAACACCTCCTCCAGCATTCTAAGGGAGAAAAAAACCCAAACCAACCCCTAAAACCTTTCCTCATTTTAACAGGACCTTTACCAGGTTCTGTTGGCAAACTTAAAGAAATATATATTTGTTAATCTGACAGGGTAAGGCAATATTAGGATAACACATTTACCATATGTGGAACTGGAGCATAGCCATTTATTCTTTTAACATGTACTTCAGCCACTCAGGCTGCACACAGTAGATACAAAATATCTGTCCAGAAGCTCAGGATGAAAAAAAAGTACCTTTCTTTGGCACTTCTGTCTCAGGATAGGAAAAGGCCTCCAAATGCCTTCATGAAATGAAATGAAAGTGAGGAAGATAGAAAGGCTAGAAAGTTCATCAAGATCTGGGGAGAGAAAAAAAAGGAAGAAAAACAAAAGGCACTTGTCAATAAATACAATAAACACCCACCCTGTATTACTGTGGTTACTAAGTGCTGACAATGAGCCTCTGGCCGGCAGCGAGGTGTGCAGAGAAAAGGCCCTTGAGAAGTTGTACCGCTGCATCCTGTATAATAGTTGAAATCTGTGGGTGCTTTTCAAGGTTAGGCACAAATAAAGCAAAATTCTTTATTAAGGTTTATTAAGGTTCCAAATTACTCATCTTCTTCTACATTTCAGTTCATTGTGGGGCTCTGAGTACTGTAACTGACCTTTGATAACCAGTCATTTCACCACAGTGATGAGACTACATAAAAACGGGTCTGCACAATATAATGCAGATTAACAGAGGGACATTCCAGTTTTTCTTAAAAATAAGCCAGAATGACACCAGAGAATTTGCTCATAATCTAGCCAGTTGCATGTGCACACGTTCTTTGTGTGTGAGATTTCTTTCCTATGAGATAATTTAAACAATGAAGAAATTGCTCTCGATATACATGGATCAGGCAATTCTATAATATTTCCTTCAAGGGAGAGTGTAGTTAATGCTTTGTCACAGGTGTGGTAGAACTGATGATTCAGTGTTCATACACTTCTCTGTATAATGAGGCTGAGCACCGATGTTTAAAATGAAGGAAAAAAACCCTGTAAATGTGAAGTTGTTATAGGTTGTGTCATGAACAAGCCTCCTGAGTGAGGCCAGTGAGTAAGCCGGCACTGTAAGGCTTGCACAGTTATCTAAGGATAAATCCGAGTATCTGTTTTGGTCAAGAAATCTTTCATCGATAGTTTGTCTAATCTCAGAGACCATTAAAAATATCTGTAAAATACAAACACAAAGAGTTAGCATACTTTGTGGCATGCAAGATCAAACAGGGTGATCATGTCGTGCTGAAGGTAGTCTGAAATATTGACAAGAGACCCTGCTGAATTAATTAGGCTATAAAGTTTCATAAGCAAAGCTGTGTTAACAATGTGGTATTGTTTACTATTTATATGAAAAATTATCAATATAAATTTGCAAAGGCATTCTAGCACACTAATAAGGAAAGAAAGAGGAGTAAGATGAAAAGATTACCACAAGAACTAGCACTACCACTTTGTTGTGTTGCACTATCCAGTTTCTGTCATTATAGCTGCTCCCAATTTATCCTGTTCTCATTTTACAGGAAAAAAATCATAAAGGGCACTAGAGATGAAATGATCAGTATTATTGTCGAGGCATTTTAAACAAGAATGCAGAGTCCTTGGGCCAGAGTTCCAGCAGTTCAAGGCAATCTTTTATCCAGTTTTGTTTCTCTTCCCTGTGTTCTCAATTTGTGTGTCTTGGTGTCCATTCGTGATGAAGTCTCTAAATTACATCACAAAAGGCAGTTGTCTTCTCAGAAGAGAAGCTGTAAAATTGAACCATAATAATGCCAGATGTTATTACTGAAATGGCAAAATCCAAAAGTCCACAAAAATAAAATTTGCATTTGAGGATACAGATAATTGATTCACCTAAACAAAATGCTGTAGTCTATAGATAACACTGGAAATGGCCAAAGTACTGTTCTTGCAGGAAACAGATTTTTGAATTCCACTTTTAATCGTCAGAACTCTTGAATTGCACTTGATGAGGAGCAAACCCACTTTTAAGAGCTAAATGACTTTATATTCTGAATTTCTGGGCATTTACAGCACACAATAGTTTCAATGGCAACTGGTGGTGCTCAGGACCACTGGAAAATCTGTCCGTATACAAATATCTATTATTTATATTTATATTCATATGTTACTTATATTATCTATATACATAGTCACCAGTATTTCCGACTGTACAACTGATGTTTTAGAAAAAACATTGATTGTAAAGGCTGTAAAAGAGTACAACTATTCTACCAATGCACATGCTAGAGTTCTCTGGTGTGGGCTTGAACAACTATGACAGTACAATAAAATAAAATAAAATAAAGTAAAACAAAAGAAAATACAACAGATCAGAGAAGCTTTATGAGTACTGTCCTATCATCAGGGTTTTCTCTACTGATTTTAATCGAAGTGAGCCCTAAATACAAAGTGTCTACAGATTCAACCTTTTTTTTTTCTTACTTAACAGAACAGTTAAGTGACACGGAAGAAAATATTAAGGAAAATAAAAATACCACTTTAATTGCCTTAGGGCATATTAAGAAAATTGAGGAACTAGTTTGTGGATCGCCAGTGTAACCAGTATGCTGTTAATTTCTGAAGCATCTTTCCCTGCTAAGAATAAGCCCCAGAAAACATTCGTAGCAATTGCAGTTTCTGAGGCACACAGTACAATTTATTTAATCAGTCAAATTTACGCAGTTTAACAGATTCCTTGATTCTTGTCTTGCTTTTTCATTAAGCCCTTTAGACTGGACTTCTTGTCAATAAATAAAACTATTGATGTTAAAAGGTCACATCTCTGACCTTTCACATGTTTCTCCTGTGCTGTATCTATATACACTGTATACTTTACCTCGAGAAGAGATTCTTTTATTTAAGAGAGCTTAAACTGTTCAAATTTGTAATGTACTGGGGATTTTGGAATATCTAGAGGGCTTAGTGGATAAAGAACTGACTGACCTTTCATCTCTGAACCCAGTCCCCATCCAACCTAAGATAAGTGGAAGAGTTTTGTGTCAGCTGCCCATGTGATAAAACTAGCTTTACCTTGTATCATTCAACCCAATTTGGCATGACTGACAGTTTTTTCCTCTCAAGACAAGCACATTGAATATGGAAAATGAATTGCTTCTGTCTCTAGAGAGGGTGGTCCTCCAGGTTAGGCTTTGAAGTTATGAATGGGAAGTGCTGGAAAGCTCGTATTACTGCTGGTTGCCAGCTCCACGATGTATATGGATAAACAGTGGGTCACAGTTTTAAATCAGTGATAGAGGGTGATTTACAAATACATATATGAAACCACTTATGTGACTTCGCCTCACCCAAATGGAAACTATGCAACATAGCCCAAAGTTGATATGAGTCACTCTAAGGTCTACACTTGCTCCTGTAGGCAGTAAGTTCCGACACATATCACAAGAGACTATGTTTATGCATTTTCCTCCAGGGAAAAAACTTCTCCAGACTTCCAAAGAACTACAAGTCTCTTGTTTCCCTCTACGTAAGCTTCCACTTCACAGCAGCTGATACACTGGTGGGAGCCTGGGGAGAGCCCACCTCTGCCTGAACTTAGAGCTGCTTCTGAGCCAGTGGCTCCGAGGGGCTGTGCTCCCCAAAGCCACGGAACTACTCTTCTCACAAGCTGAGCAACGCAGCCTCTGCGGGAAGTGCTCGTCTACAAGCAGAGTATTAGACCCAGTAATCAAAGACAGGTCCCTTGTACGTCACAGTAGTGCCTAAACCACAGTGCTAGGGCTTTGTTTCCTGCTGGATACAGTGCTCTTCCACTGGGAATATTTTTTAAAAAGAATTTTTGATTTGTTTTGATTAGAATTATGTACTACGTCTTTGTGACAAACTTTAAAAAGAAACCAACAACCTGAAAAGTGAATTCAGTTCATTTTGTTACTGAAACTCAGAACCTGCAATCAGTTAACATGCACCCAATAATTAACTGGATTTTTTCTGTCTAGTGAATGTATTAATTATCTGCAATATAACATAATGCTCCCTCTTCTCTTGCAGTCCTTGGAACTAAGTTTGTTTCATCTGATACTTTTTATGACTCTTTAATAATATAAACCCATTTTTTAAAATAGCAATAGAAAACTGCTCTGCAAGGGTTTCTGGAGACAAGATATTTTTGTATGCAAGAAAACCCACCTCAGTGGTATTCATTGATTAATTTTATCTTTATGATTTATCTATGCATCACATGGATGGAATTTTTCAGAAACGCCATAAACTGCAATTCGAAACCATGTCCACCTATTCCGTGTCTCATGGCTCTGATCTCACGTTAAAAAATCAAGAGAATAAATTTCCTTTAAAGATAATGACACCTTTGGAATGTTAATAGTACAAAACTTTCAAAAGGTAAAATTATTTCTTAGCTGAACTAGTTAAGAAACAGATTGGCTTAGTCCATTTTGCACCTTTGTGCTAGAGAATGACTGGGTTTAAATTACAGCAGCTTCAGTCTTTGCTTTTCAATCCCTTAATCCTTAAGGAGCAGAGGTTTCAGATCAAGACAACTTCACACAGAACATAAGAAAAGATTCTGTGAGCCTACCTCAAGTACAATGAACATTTTTTCAACTGTAATCTTTCACTTGCATCCCATAGCAAAAAAAAAAATGTCTGAGGAAAACCAGTGTCAAATAATTAATGCATTTTCAATGAAGGGCTCCTTTCCACTATGGTTTAATACACGTGCGTGAAAAGCAATAAATGCTTTCATGTGAGCCACTTGCAGATATTTGTACCTATGGTTTTCATCACTGTTTTACTGGTATCCCCTCACATTAGAGAGCCTTTGTGATATGCTCGAGCTCAAATGGAAAAGGAAGCTAGCCTGGGAGGTTTTACATCTGGTAGCCAACACTATTACTTAAACAAGCTACGTCAGTTTTTAAAAAAAGCTACATAGGTCGAATCAGGGCAATTACATTCTGATCTAAGTCGCATACATTTGTCAATTATTTCCAGGTGTTTTTGGGGCAACATATTTTCCTTATCTATAATTAATATTTTGCTAATAAGGCTGAAGTGAAATGTCAGGGGCCTCTCCACTTGTCTTGATTTCATAAAAAACCCAGTTGTGATAGTAATCATTTGACAATGCTTGGGTTTTAAAGAATTAGGCAATTTTGTGTTACGGCTATTATTTAAAATCTATTTTGCAGGTAACTGTGCATTACATTACTATCTCTCTCTCTCTCTCTCTCTGCATACGTATACATCTCAAAGAGGATAGGAAAAACTAACTTGGAAATTTAACATTAAATGGTTGAAGTGGACAATACAATTGCAGAACAATTCTGGAAACAGTAATGAAAACTATAATTTAAATTTCTACCTATCGTTTTGAATCTCTTGTTTTTTCTTAACTTATGGAGGGTTACAGTTGAGCACTGTCAAAACTGTATAACTAATCAGTGTATGAATAAGTATTCTTCAGTAATACAAAACATTCAGACTAACCTCAAAGGTCCAGAAGCCATTGTGGTTGGCACAAACAAACCATAAAAAATGTTAAAAAAAAAAAGCGCCAAGTTTTAAAAATCGACATAGACAGACATTTATGGAGAAACCAAAGTGATGAGGGTTTTTCGGTGACTGTTTCCTCTGAATTATGCCATATAGGGGATGCCATATGACATTAGTTTCGTAATTTTAGGTGAACATTTTCTTTTTTATCTTTCATAAGTTTATGCTAAGAAGTGCTGACATCTCAGAATTACAGAACTCAGTTCACAGTCTCTTCTGTTTCAGATGGCTAAAGCAATGCATGGCACTTTTTGAAGAATGCAAAATGTATGTAGCAACAGAGAGTTAAAAATTTTATTTTTGATCTTCAAACATTGTTTGACCTTAATCAATGTCTTCCAACAAGCTTAATGTGACATAGCCCTGAAACAAAACCACACAGCTCTCAGGTCCGGCTCTGGAATGAAAAAGCTGTGATTATTAGTCCTCTGTGTGATCTTTTCAGATTGCACTGATGAGACGAAGTTTAATCTCGTTTCTCTCCTCTCCAGTACCACAAACCACAGGCAGTTTAAGGCAGCCTGGAAATCTCTTACATCTGGAAGAGCAATAATTCATGGGATTTCACTTGACAGCCATGACAGGCAGCAGGGCAGCCAGAAACAACTGTCTCTTATGTTGTGCTATTTGCAAAAAGTCAGAAGAGGAGGAGCAGGCACAGGACCACATCCTTCTTTAGCATATGTTAGAGGAGGAAACCCTTTTATTTTCTGCCAGATGCTCCATGAATAGGTCCTAAATATTACATAGACAGTAGCTATCACTTCCAAACAAAATTCCTTGGTGTCTGCTAAGCTGCAAAGCATATGAAGGCCTATTGTCTGGCAAAGGGTCATGGTTAAATTTGCACAGATTGTTTTTATAGATATTTCAGATTCTACGTTTTGATTTATAGGCATTTGCACACCCTGCTGTGCATGAATATGATACCATCTTCTGAGCGGGATTATTTCATGAAATGTATATGGGATTTAGCTACAGTAACTTTTACTGGGCAGCTTAGAATGGCCAGCAAAGTACTAGAATTTACTGCAGCACAGCTTGTGCTGTCAGGCTCATGGCTGGTGTTTATGATTTCTGCAGAAGCAGAAATAAACAACTTCTCCTTAATGGCTCTCTTTATGTGTAGGCAGCAGCAGCTCTATCTGGTCTCACAACAGTAGCTGGTGCAGTGGTCTGTCCCATTTCATGTGGAACCAATGTCTGAAAATTTGCATTTCTGCTTTTTGGAGTTTTCAGTGGAAGCGACCAGGAATGAATAAATCAACTGCAAATGTCTGAATGAGTAGCATTCCGTTCTACTGCCTTTTTGTGCTATAAATACATCTGGTTGAAATGGCCAGGTTTTAGAGTAAGTGCAAAATGATCAGATTTAATCTTAGTTTGTCTTAGAGTCTATACCCACACTGTAAATACTCTGGTATCAACTGAGACTTACTTAAATTACTGTCTCAAGGAAGGAGGCCTGTTTTCTGAGTGTCTGTGGCGAAGTAGTTCAATCAACATTTTTATAGGTATTTACATATATATTTAAGAAAACACTAAAAACTGGATGAGTTACACCAGCTAGTACATGGATTAATTAAGTATCAACTTCCATCACTTATATCTGCATACATATAAAGAACAAAATAGACAGAATGTAACTGTCTAAGAAAGCTTTTTTGATGTAACAACTGTTTTTAAAGTACAAAAGAATGTCGACACACACTGTATATATAAGCAGGCAGAAAATACTTTTTTTGAAAGAAATGAGACAACTGCTCTATGCCAAAGAAAAACAATTCCTTTGCCAAACTACACATTGTTAACTTAAAATGTGTTCCATGTGGAAGTAGGAAGACTGATCTGATGGAAAGGCTAGTGATTTAAAGTCAGCTGGCTCTGTGCCTGTCAACTACACATTCTGGCTTCCAGTTTTACAGCTAGAATTGGAAATATTTGGTTTCTTTTTTTTCTTTTTCTTTTTTTAAGGAGGGGGAAGCATAGTTTCTTTCTTCTTTTCTAGTGATGCAATGAATATATGAATAAACTTGCATATATAGTCTTCTAGACTTCAAACAAAGAGAATATAATTTTGAATCACATATACAAATCTCACTCTGTGTTTTACAGACTTTGTTTTATATTGGACTCATTTTCCAAAGTGAATTTCCCACTGCTTATGTATACTCATCACAACTTTTCTAGGAAGAAATCGTACTACCTTATCTTTTCAGTACGGAAAAAGTATAAAGACAAGTTTACTTTACTTTCTGAGGGAAGTAAAATTTCCTACATGTTGCAGTATTTCACCTTGCATTCTGTTAGTATTACCTATGTTGATCAAGCCTTTATTATTTACCCCCTCTCTCCTGCACTTAAGACACACTGTTCTGTCTCTATACATGGCCTAAAGGATATTGCAAACACAAACCGTTCAGATAGACATGAACGAAACAGCTACACTACACCTGGTAATATCTTAAAAAGAGGTTGTCATCCCATGGTATTTTCTGCAGGATTCTCCAAACTTAATTTGTTATTCCCATTTAACTTACATCCATCATCCTATTTTAGTACGTATTTTCGAGCACATGCTGCACGGTAATTACGAATACAGAAGGTTCTATTCATTGGGGAGGGCTTTTTTTTTGCATTCTTTAGATACACTGAGCACTATGAGGTTGAATTTTGATTGCTGTACTAGATTTCTGGGCACACAAAACACACTTAGAACACATTTGCTCTTATTTTTAGTTTTAAAATATTCCTGAAACATCTAACAAGTCTGCAGATACTTAAATGGCAGAATTTCAGACACAATTCAGCCAGAGCTGTTTACTGCAAATATGATTGTAGAAAGCCCCTTTTTTTTTTTTTTTTTTCCTTTTCGCTAGAGTACCCACGTTTTATTTATGATTTTGGATTTTATTTCACAGCATTCCAGTTTAGTTTAGCACGATGTATTTAATAACCATGTCTACTGTCTTAATTACCCTATAAAGCAGGGTTCCATTGGCATTTGACCCTCCACAGCATTCCAGAGAAACTGCAGGACCATGATAATTACCAACTGCCTGTGAGAAAATTAAACAAAAAAGGCCTAACTTTTAAACCACCATTTTAAACGACCTATTACATCTCAGGAATAAATCATTGATGAAATAGCCTGCTTAACAGGAAAATAGCTATTCCATAGCAAAGAATTTCCCCTTGCATGATCATGAAGAGAATATTAAGTATTCTTCAGCTCAAAAGGTTAGGTTTTATGTCTGTCCAATGTCTTTTAATGACACATTTTTGTGTAATTTTACTGTAATCAAAGCCTTTTCCTATGTAGGTTGTAGACTATGACTATTTTGTCAGTCTCAAACATTTTACTAGTCAAAGAATAGAAAATCTGTTTAAACATGTACTAAGAGAAAAAGTGTTTATAAGTGTTGTATCTGTCGCTATTAAAAAACCTGCATTAATGTAGCTTGATTTCCTTTGATTAACGTAGCCATTTGTTTATATTTTTCAAAAAAATGTTAATCAGTTTAAACTCATACTGTATTAATTGATAACACAGTTAAAAAATTCTAATAAATTTTGAAAATCTAAATCGTGGCTTGATTAATTTGATCACACTGTCTTTGTTCTGTATCTAATGGCAATTACTATACTTATTCCTATTGCCATCCTGTGCTGAACTTCTTATTGCTATACTTAAGATGAGTTCTATTTCATCTGTTTCTAAATGTCAGTTTGCATTTTTCTAAACATTTAATTTCATTTCCAGATCAGATCAGATCAGGTCAGGTCCACACTCCACATAGTGTAAAGTTAGGATCATAATCAGAAAAAAATAAATTATTAATTCTGCAATTAAAAGCATTATTTTTCACTTTTGCATGTACAGTACAAGGATATAAATGAAGGGAGTATCCATTACTTTTAAAACTCTTTCCAGAACATTTTCTAAACCTCCTTAAAACATTTCACTTGAAAGCATCTCTGTTTTCAACAGAAGCAACTAGAAGTTTAATGAACAAAGAGTTTATGGAAGAGCCAAGCCACAAATGAAACTTGAGTGGTTTTAGAAAAGGAGTTTGAAAATAATTCTGTGTTCAATCAAAAATAGCGCAACCCTTCTACTTTGTGTCTTGTGGCTCAAAAGGAGCCTTGTGACATCTATCAGCATGGTTAAAGGCCCCTGGCCACAACTTTTATTTAAATTCCAGTTTAATTTATAATCCAAAGCAGAGTTTAAATGCATAGCAGGCAACTGAATCCTAGCGGTATATCACAAACTTCTGGGTTTGATGATCACAGCGCAGTTGTTCCCAGCCCAAATTTGACACTGTTACACTATTGTTCCCATATTACTGTCTACTGAAGTACCACCTGTGTAATCACTTAGACTAGAGCTGGAGTTATTACTGCAGCCTGGGAATTTTTGGAATAACGTGTTGTTTAAAATCATAAGAAAATAAGAACAACCATAATGGTTCAAACCAAAGATCTAGCTAGTCTCATATTGTGTCTCTGACAATGTTCTGTAGCAGATGTCAGGGGCAAGGATAAGAACCAGGCAAGCATGTAATACTGTTTCCCATTTCATCCAGCCTTTAGCTGTAATTCAGACTTCTTGAATGAGAGTTTTTTGTATTTATGTTTTTTTCTCAATAAATCGGAACACATGACATTTTTAAACATCCACAATGTATGGCGATGAGTTCCACAGATTAGCTGTATGTTTTATAAAGAAGTATCTCCTTTTGTTTGTTTTGAACTTTCCAGCTGCTTCTTTCATCTGAGCCCATATTCTTTCATGGGAGAGCATGGGGATCAATAATTCTCTATGTGCATTCTCCAGGGTGGTTAAAGATTTTGTAGGCTCTTATCAGTTGCTCCCTTAATTCTTCTTTGTTATTTAATTTTATAATATTTATTTATCTTCCACATAATGCAGTGCCCTGATCTATTTAATACTTTTTAATGTGTGAAAGCATTTCCATAGCTCTGATAATTTTTATTGCTCTTCTCTGTACTTTTTCCAGTTCCGCTGTATGCTTTTTGGACAGAAGAACCAGAAATGCCTACTTTGTCGACAGAAGCCTTGTTTCATATAGTAATTAAATTTAATTATATACCATACCTGCAGGGATGTGTACATTCAGTCATTTTGATTTCCCTGACACTGAGTCTCAGTGTGGTAGGTTCAATCCCTAGAAGAGGCTGAAAGCTACAACATTAGTGTTCGCCAAGCACTAAGTAGCTTAGTCTTTCTGGAACCTAAACTCTCACGCTGTTATCAGTGCTTCCATAAGGCACTTGTCTAAGCATCTGGCACACGCCAAACCTCAGTTCATTTCTGGTAGAAAACCTTATCACAAAATCCTTCACAGTTTATACTTTACTTGTTTATCTAGAGCACCAGCCTGCTCTCCAACTCAGCTCCACAATTGTGTGGTTCATTCACAAGTGAGACCTATCCCTATACCCAGATGTTGTTGCAAGGAACTGTGCCTTTCAGAGGCTCTTGGCTCCATCTTTTGAAATCAAAAGTCATCTGATCCCTTAAACTCAGGTGCTGGATGAAGCAGATTCTTTGGTCAGCTATGGAGTAGTACAGCTGTCGTTATCATTCTTACATAGGGATCAGCACTAAAAATCTCCCTTTGAACTGGTCACTGAAAAGCATGAGGTCAATCCAGGGGAACAGCTCCCCAGATTGCTACATGAATTTAAATAATCAGGAACAAAGCAGAAGACATTGACATTCCCCCCAGCTAGCTGCTGCCTGGATGACCTAAGAAAAACGGTCTTGGAAAAGTAGACCTAGTAAGGAAGCAGTGACTCTCTATGGTTGCCTAGAGGTTGTTCTAGGCCTCCAAACCTTGGACCCTGTTTCACACCAGATTTCTAATCTTCCTTCTGTCATTAATGCTGGGCTTTTCCTGGCAAACCGAAAACTCCATTTAGCCCTGTGAAAGTGAAAATGATCCCCAGCCCAGTGAGCTAGACTTCATCTTGTCTTTCATATGCCTGGAAATGGTTTCTAGGATTAGCTGCTCCATTACCTTCCCAGGGACAGAGATGAGGCTGACTGACTTGTAGTCCCTAGGTTCTCTTTCTTGTCCTTCTTGAAGATAAGAGTGACACTGGCTTTCCTCCTGTCCTCGGGCACTTCTACCTGTTGTCATGATTATTTCAAGGTTATTGAGAGTGGCCTTGTAATGAGGTCACTTTGCTAGTGAACGGTTCAGCAAAGGGCCACAAAGATTATTAAAGGACTGGAGCATCTCTCCGAAGAGGAAAGTCTGAGAGCTGGGACTGTTCAGCCTGGAGAAGAGAAGGCTTAGAGGGATCCTATTAATGTATGCAAATACCTGAAAGGAGAGTCAAAGAGGACACAGCCAGGCTTTTCTCACTGTTGCCCAGTGACAGGACAAGAGGCAACAGGCACAAACTAAAACACAGGAGGTTCCCTCTGAACATCAGGAAACATCTTTTCACTGTGAGGGTGACCGAACACTAGCACAGGTTTCCCAGAGAGGTTGTGGGGTCTTCACCCTTGGAGATATTCAAAAGTGGTCTAGACATGGTCCTGGGCAACCAGCTCCAAGTGGTCCTGCTTAGGCAGCAGGGTTCAACCAATGACCTCCAGAAGTCCCTTTCAACCTTAAACATTCTGTGATTCTATGACCTTGCCAAGCAGTTCCTTATGACCTCAGCTTCACCTAAGTTAGCTCGCCACCTACAATCTGATTTCAGGAAAGATTTGTTCCCAGTAAAGAGCAGACAACCGTCAAGGAATAAGATGGCCAAAGCCTAGATTTCCTCTTCTCTGTGACTCTTTACTGTCAGATAATCAGGGCAGTAGTAGTTAGAAGCAGAGGTAAGGGCCAAATAAAGGATGCACCTAAATAAAGGATGAGTTCTAGAAGTTTAATTTGAATTTTGAATAGAAAACAAAAGTGGACATTTTCAGATTTTTAATTGGATGAATCTGTAAGTTACTTGAATTTACCAAAAATAAAATCAAAGAAAAAACAGGAAATGATGAAACAGCAAATGGAGAAGAAATACAAACTGAAATCGTCTTTGATGCTCTTGTATAAGAACAGAAGGCTGTCAGAATTCGAAGGTCTGCCTCTTCAGGGTGAAACATGCTCCCTTCCATCAAGTTCGAGTACTATAGCTGTGGAATAAGGTGGAATAGGGGTAGATAAAAAATAAAATGCTTAAAATAAATAAAGCAACATGCACACAAAACCAAACGAGACACCCCCCACCAAGCCGGATCTATGAACAAGAGTGAAAACTGTTATTTTCATTGTAACAATATGAGGTGTTGGTAGAATTGTTTGACGATTGTTATGAAGGGATCATATGTATCCTAACAATATCTTCATAAACAGAAGAAGTCAGATGATAGCCTTCTACACATGCCAAAGTCTGAAGAACTGTGTAAGGGATGAGGGGACAGAAGAAAAGAAAATGTGTTATGGAAGACTTGGGGATATGAAGAATGGATGAAATCTTAGCATATGTAGAGTCAAGACATTGCACAGGCATGTAATATATGACAGTGGTGACAGGCACCTCTTCAGAAGCAGAAGATTTAGGAGGGGGAGCAGCACAAGAGGTATTTTTAGTTGCTTTTTAAATAAAAACAAATACTGTATGGAAGTGAAGATTTATAAGGGCGCTTGTAGGCACCAGCAGTAGTGGGGAAAGGACATCACAGCTTCTCAGAGTACTCAGAGAAACAAATTTCACAAGTTGTCAGAGTAGTAGTATTGTTATATTAAATAATATGTTAAATTTGGCTAAAATGTCATAGATAATACTTTACTCAATCTAGCTATACTAGTAAGGAAATAACAAGGCAAGTGCAGTAATCCTTCAGCTGCAGTTGAAGCTGAAGGCTGCAGCAGTTTACTACTTATCAAGAATAATTCATGTAAGCCATATATTGTATGGTCACTTATCTGGGGTTCAGGCTTACATCTTTCTCCTGTTTGATCTGAGGCAAGAACTTGAACATGGGCTCCGCTTCTCAAGATTAAATGGTATAATGGTTTCAGTATTTCTTGCCATAGCTACCCTACTGTATAATTAATTTTAAATTTGCAGGGAGAGAAGGAAGGAGAATTGGAGGAAGAGGCTGTATATCTTTGCACCTACTCCACTTAGAAGGGGCACGAGTATTCCTGTGAACATAGATATTTAAGTGTTATATTTCTTTACGTTGCTTTCAACTAGAAATCTTAAATTCAGCCACTCAAAAACTGTCTTTCTGGATGCTGGTCCCTGAGATTTCTGTCACCACAGCATCCGCAATTGCTTTCTGCACCAGAAAACAGTCTTGTCCTCCACACCTATGTTCAAATGATATTAAAAATATGTTTTTACGGACATGTCTTGCAGTTCCAGGACTGTTTCCTTCTTCTGAGGACAAAGAAATGTGTCCACATCATACTGGTACTGGTGCACTAAGCCCATCTATACGGCTACCAGATTTTCAGTGCTTATTGACAACTTTGTGCATAGGTGATATGTGCAGTGCTGGTATGCCCAGTCAGTTAAGCCTATACTGATAAGCAAAGAAATAACCAAAAAGGCCTATGACTATTTTACACTATCAGTCTTCCAAAACAATTCAAGCAACTAGTTCTGCAGACCCTTAGCTAATCTTTAAAAGACATCTTTCCCTTCTATCTGTTCTTATATACTGTAAGCTAATTTATACGTTATATTCTGAGAGATCTCTATTGATCAGATGTCAGCGAGCACACTATGCCTCCAGAAGTATATCAGGAAGTCAAAGGGACCAAAATTCTTGTTCTCCCATGGATTTACTTGCTGATAGTAAGAACTCATCTTCAGGATATGAGGTTTTATACGCCTCTCCACTAAGAAAAAATTTTCAACAAGACAACTTTTGTATTTTTAGTTTCATCTTTTAATAGTTATGTCAAAGAAAAAGACTGTCAGGAGATAAAGATAGTCATAGGCTGAATGAAGTGATTTGGCACATCTCTGGAACCATCATTTTCTGAAACTGGTTTTCAAGCAAACACCATGTAATTAGGAGATGCACCTGCTCAGGACTTCAGCCATGGCTATTTTTTCCATCCAGACTACAGCACAGAACTCCCGGATTTCTGGTGCACAATGTTGGCATAATATTCCTGAAAGGAACCAGAGGTTTTACTCTTGTGGATGCAAGACACACTACTATTTTGGAGTTCAAGTTACTTTTCTAGATAGCCTCAAGGGATCCACAACAGTGTCTTTAAAACAAAGCATTATTTATTTGCTCAAAGCTGCATAGTGAGCATTGCAAGTGGATCAAGCAGGAAGAGCTATATGCCCTTACTGTTTAACCATATTTATTTTTTTATACTGTTGATAAGTTCCACTCAGTTGATGTACTTAATTCTTAGGCGAGGGTTATCAGCAGCTCTCGTGGAAACAAATGCACGTGTCTTTCTCTGGCAATTTTCTTCAGCTGATGATACCTCTACCATTTTTTTTAGAGACTTTAAAAGATAACTGTCCCCTTTGATCCCAGATTTGGGCTGGGAAGGTAAAACCGTGTTAAGCTTGGCTGATTTTTCTTAATAGCCAGGTATAGGGAATACAGGTAGAGTTTCCAGGTTCTCTATGGTTTCCACAAGATTTCTTCATAATGTCTAATGATTTATTTTCTTCATCATTGTTTGTCTTCTTTAAATATCCCCTAAAAGTTTTCTTGGACCTACCCAGCCACGCAGGATAAAATCAATGAAATAAACTCCATAGCCACAGTTGGTATTCATAAAAATAATGCAGATGTCCCTCTCATTTCCTCAAGGACTGATGTGTAGTATTCATATGATTCTCCAGTGGTTCCAAGAAGTAAAGATGCATTGCTGTCAAAGTTGCTTCCATTACAAGAGCAGTTAATTTCGCATAGCACAATGTAATGTAGGAAAAAGTGGTGTTGGCACCAGAGCCTACGGAGCAGGCTATATTGTATATGAGCAAGAGATGGAGGTCTTTGATAAGAGATGGTGTAGGGGGGTGGCTTTAATGCTCCAATTCATTTTCTGTGTGAGGGGAAGGGATGGCCTATTGAAAGTTTCATTTTAGGCCAGTTAACTAATACTATCCTTTACTGGTTCTCCAGCCATGCTCAATTAGAGAGACTCCTTTGTCCTGACACCAGTTAGGATTACTACAATTCATCAACTTTACCCTGAAAAGTGCTTTTATACCAGCTAGATCTTTCAGCTCAGCTGTGAAATGCCTAGTCACAAGGTTGCCAGTAGATATTTTTCCTCATCCCTGTAAACAGTAGGCCACTGTAGGTATGTATTCAAAGCAAACTAATAATAGACAATATAAACACGCAGCAAGTGTTACAGATTTGGAAAGTAATTTAGAGTAGCTGTTAGCACATGTATTAAGCTGTACCAGGAGTGTAGAAATACATCAAATACCAAGGGAAGATTTTTTAAAAATATATTAACAACTTCAATGCAAGGAGTTGTTGAGCTTGTCAGATGAGAAAGCTGCTATAGCCCCAAAATAGTTTTACAACAGCTTGGACAAAAGCTCAAAAAAACCCCCTCATTGGCTTCTGAGTCAGGAACAAGCAACCACAGACACCTCAATAAATCAGTTATTGTAGGTGAAAGAAAGCCAGGCTTCGTCAGCACAGCTTGTAAACTACATAAGGTCAAATCACAGATTCAAAACATTTGCATATGCTGCTATGAAAACCAAATGTTTTCCCTTTAATTCAAATGAACATGAAAATTAAACCAACAATAAAAATCGAAAAAAAAATTCTGGGGAATATGTTGACATGCAGCAAAAAATAAGGCTTCTCTATGATGTTAATGAAAGTGTGAGTCATACTAGTGAGAAACCTCATTGCAACCATTTCTGAGTAGTGGTGATGTGCTAGCCTTTGGTTAGAGCAAGGAGTATTGTCAAGGTTTTAGTTGTCTTTCATGATTACAGTTGGGCAAACTATTGGTCATCAGTTATAACCTGGTATACAAAAGACATGAACCAATGTAAATAGTTCACATTTAACACTTAGTATGACTGATTTTTTTTTCTATTGAAAGTACAGTTTAATGTCAATAAAATTTTCGCAGGTTGAATCAGCCCTGCTAGAGAAATAGCACCTAAAAATTCTAATTTTTGATCTTTTGATTTACCTTAAGAAGGTTAAATGTAAGATTTTTTGTTCTTTTATCGTTTGCTTTAAAAGAACCCCAAACTGATATGGGTAGGAAACCAGAAATAAAAGTACTTTTGAATTATAGAGAAAAGTACAGCCATGACAAGCAGAAAAATGTGTTATATCACCTAACCAAAAGTGTGAGAGGAGGTAAAAATTGTTATAGCATTTTTATTTTCAGGAAGGGACTAAATTACGTGACTAATTGGAACAAGTAATGAATATCAATTACAAGATTAAAAAAAAATTCCAAAATTCAAAATTGTTTTTACTGAAGTCAGTGAGGCCTTTGTATTGATTTAAACAGAAGCACAAAATATCCAACAGCACATTAGTAAATATTATTAAAAAATCATAACCCTAAGCCAAAGTTAACAGGAAAATAAATTAATTCTATAAGTAAGCTCTGGACATTGCTTAAGCGATTATAGAATATATGTGGTTATTCTCTTTAGTAAGTCTCTTTTGGACCTACTTTTTCTACTTACTGCAGATAGGCACAATCAGCAAAGTTATTTAAGAAAAAGGTGGAACTGAACAGAAAAAGGGGACTGGTAGGAGCAGTGAAATTGGGGAAGAACCTGGGACACTTGCTTCCTGCTGCCCACTGTAGGCTGATTAGTAATCCACGACCATGTTGATCACAGTCCCAGTCCTGTAAACTTCAATCTCACCTTTCTAGCAAGGAATGATCAAAATGTTTTCCATGTCTTTTTGGCAAATTTTGACTTTCAGTGGACAAATGGGTTAATATTTTTGATAGATTTTGGAATGCAAAAACATGGTCCTTTTATTTCTTGGAAATATAAGGGGAAATTATTGAAATCACATTTTTCACCTCCATTTCAAATTTTGTCTTGACCCAGAAATATCTACACGCAGCTTAAGCAAAAATTTAAAGAATGTACCTCATTTTTCTAGAATCTCTGTTTTTTACTGCCAGCTCTCTCCCCTGCTGTATTTTGGTCACAACTCATTCAGAGTGGCTTTCCTCTGAGCTGAAGGCGGAGGAAAGTCAGAATTAGGTCACAGACATACAGACTCACACATGTTCTATACAAAAGTCTCTGTACTTATGAAAAGTTCGGGACAAATCCAATCTCAGGTGTCAGTGAGTCAATTAACCTCCAAATCCTGTATTTCTTAGGCATTCAGGTGCTAGTATGTATTGCTGCTTACATACTGCATTAGTAACAAAGACGTACAATTCTTATCTGATACTTTATATGTCTATTCTGCCTCAAAAATAACAATTTTAAATATTTTTTTTAAAAAGATAGAAATTCAGTTATCCTACGTGGCATATATTTTTAGATGTAAAAGTGCTCATCTGATGTGTTTTATTTAATTTACTTTAACAACAAACCAAGATCCTAGGGAAAGCCGGAATTTTGTACATAGTACTCTGAAAACTTGAATGTTTCTAATGTACTAGACATGATTTCTGAACAGAAGAGAATTTTCTGAGTGTCATTACTGTGTCTGCCTTCTCAGCAATCATAGAAGCTCACATCTATCATTTCCTTTGTTCTGTGAGAGACAGACTTCTTCCAAGGAGGAAAAAAAAAAAAGAATAGAAAAGGACTGGAAATATTTACTGTGATGTAATGGGGAAAAAAAATTAAAGATGCAGTGAAAATACTCCCTGCACTTTATATTTCAGAGATTTAAATGTATATTAGTAGTTGCCTTCTCTCTATATATGTATATGAATCATACTAGAAGATATTAATGTTTGATACAATTAAACTATTCATTATGTTAAAATAATTTTATAATAGAATCTATTCTTTGTTATTGTTCTTATCTATAATTTCAAAATTTATGTACTTTTAAATTAATATCTGGATAAAGTATTTGAGATGATAGCAAAATCCTCTTCTGTGTTTTTTTTACACTCATCCATTTCTACAGTTATTCAAATTAATAATCTTAAATGGACATACATTAGTTGTTTTGCAGACCCTTTTACTGAAGCTTTTAGTGTATTACTGATTTTTTAATCAGATGTTCTTTGGAATTAGCCAAAATTTTAACGTGTCATATCGCATTAGAGGTACACAAAAGGCATCTACAGTCTTCAAAAGAGACAATCAATTAGAAAATTAGACTTAAATATTTTATTCAAGCTGAAAATTTTGTGATGAACTGACAGCAGGGAAAAATGCTTGCTGCCTTTTTATCCTTTTAATGCATTTGCCAGCATTTGGGACAGTGCACAGTTCTGTTGCACTAGTTGCAGAGTGATGCCCTTCTCACGCACCACTCTGCAGCGAGGCGGGTAGCTCACATGCACACAGTCTTTCTCAGCCTCAAGTTAACATTACAGCAGATAAAGTATCTGGAGTATGAATTCGAGACAAAAAGGAGATTTATTTTCCTGAAGCATTTTCAAAGGGATTGAATAGCACCCTGGGAACCTCAACCCATTTCTTTGCTTTCTAGATGACTGTATATTCTCCTTGTTCCCACATATACTTTATCTTTCCAGCTAGGTGATGCACTGTAATAAACAGAGCCTACTCTTGGCCAGTGGTTGCACCGAGGGTGCTGTCCACCCTAGGACTGCAGCTCTTCTGATCCTTAACTTCTCAGCACAACAAGAGATGGAGATTGTTTTAGTCTTCCTAAATCCCTGCAGCATGAAAGGGTTTGGCAAACAAAAGTCCTACACTGAGTACAACTCTAGGAAGTTGTTCCTTCAGAATCATATTAAAATAATTCAGAAATATTCTCAAAAAGACAATGACTTCATTTTACAACTTACTTCACTGCTGCTAAAAAGATGAAGGAAGGCCAGTCCCGAATTATTTCTGCAAAAGTATACCAAATAATATTAATAATGTAACATATGACCTTATTAATGTAACTTGTCTGTCTATGCCTTAATAAGTTTTAAGAAGTATTCTATAAAATGAGAGTAAATCCATCCTGTTTTTTTTTCCTAAAATCTTTCTGTGTTTTAGGAAGTAATCTGCCACTGTTCCTTAGGTGTCAGAGCCAGCTGCTAAATATGTCTTTTCCTTTTTTAAATACTGTGTACTCCAGATAGTCCTTAAAAATATAGTTCTCTCTGTCCCACAAGTATATGCTTCATGGATAGAACAACTATTGACACTTTCTATCACAGCTGACCACAAATAATTCCTAAAATTAGTCTACTTCAAGCTTTTTTCCAGTTTAAATCTCTACTGTGACACAGGTGAGAAGCCACAGCTACACTGAAATCAATGACTTCACTTTTTTTGCAAATAATAATAAGGTACAGGAATGAAGGTGGCTTCTCCCTCCCCCCCTCCCCCCAATTAAACCCATCATTTCTAAGAAGTCATTGATTAAGAATTTTTTCTAACACATTCCCCCCTCTTTTCCTCATCATCACCTCTTCTGTGTGGAAAAAACCCTAACGTTAACACTGAGATGAAGTGGATCAGTTCTGAGTTGTGATGAACCTACATGCTGCTGTCTGATTTGATACAGTTCAGTCCTGTGAATCTTTCAAGAGATCCACTGAGGCTAGAATGAGATCATCTACTTCAAATTATTTATCTTGAGATTCAATGACTGCAAAAAGCAGGTGAAAACCTTCATGAATACTTGCTTCAGGAAGAGGAAATATGGTAAGCAGGACTGAAGGAACAAGCCATGGCTTTTCAATGTGATATATAGATCCGTTACAACCTACAGGAACAGCCACTGGTAGCAGCAAAAATCCAGGCAGATTTTAGTAACTGGCTGCATTAGCAACCAACTTTTCAACTAAGCAAAGGAGCTGTCTAGCAAGCTAGCCCTTGTCTTTCTGCTTTTGTTCGCTGTCCTTTTCAGCATCTCCTTCCTTGCATTTGCTGCTAAACCAGAACCAGGCCCTTCCTTCTCTACGACTCACCTGTCATTTGTTCAGTTTTGTGATGGACCAGATAATCCAGCTTAAACACTGATCCTTTCTCTCACACACTTAGTTTTACTGGTATTACCCACTGTGTTCCATTGTCTGGTTCAGCTCAAAAGGTGAAATAAGTCTGTTTTGCTAGCAATGTAAACTGGTAATGATGGGTTATTTGATAATTGGTATTTTATTAACTTCTATATCCCTCTCACCCTTAAAGTCCAGCCCTCTGTCTGGGGTCACTTCCCATTTTTATTGTATAAGGCCCTGTTTCGAATTCAGTGCAAAGCTGTGCCACTTGTACACATACAGTTTTTCTTCCCATTCACTGCTGGTTGCTTCTTACAACTTTCAGTGCACTAAGAGAACATTTAGAAGGACATGAAGTCAGTGTGTTTTCTGACCCATATAAGACAGGACTAGATGTTTATGGTGCTTTTAGGGTGAATACATGGGGCGGAGCTCTAAGTCTTTCTTCAGATGCCAGGCATTGTGTTTTATATACTATTTGAATTCTTGCCCCCTATTTGTGCTCAGGACCCCATCGTGATCTGGGTGTGGTACAAAGGAGATTCAGTCTTTTCCTACTCCTCTGTTCCCTAGCTCCTAGACTTCCTCTTCTCCTTAGCCATCAGGCAATGAAAATGCTTTGGCAGGGTACTTTAAATATATTATTGCTTCTGGGCTTTTTGCTGATTGGAAGGAGTTGTATAGTAAAAAGGTGCAGAGATGTTTGTGTGACAAATGGGAAGTTATACACTGGGATGCTTTGCAGGGCAGAAAATATACAGTCATGTGCATGCAAGATGGAAGTGAATTGAAGGGAGGGAGACATGAGCTGTTAAAGTGAGTGGCAGCCACCTACAAACCTAATCCAAAAAATAAGCCTTGGAGAAGAGGGGGAGTAACGGGAGGTACTCCTCCAGTTTGCACCAGTACAGGAGGATCAAACAGAATAGCAGTCCTTGCTCACGCTGCATGAGCCTCTGCCACAGATTCCCTCCTCAGTGAGAGCAGGCCTGGGAGGGGACTGGGTCACCTCTCTGTCCCCTCCGCCCTGCAGAGCAGATGTGTCTGGGGGTAGGCAGGAGCAACACGCTGCAGCCTCAAAGGCTGGAGCAGCCAATGCACTTCTCCACACATCGCCGCAGAGCTTCAGGAGACACTGTGCCTGCCTGAGGCACCATGCCTCCTGGAGCTCCTGTGGAGCGGTGCAGCTCTGCATCCCAATGCAAGCCTGCGAATATGATATATGACCCAGCCCGCAGTAGAGGGAAGGAGGCTGGCTGCCACATTATTATGCACCCTCCTTGAGACTCCAGGGGAGGCACTGCTTTCAGTTGTACTTCTGCTGGATGAAAACTGAAAATATCTGTAAATGATTAAAATGGTAGGAGAGAAACAATCATAAATATTCATCATCTATCACTACCGATTTATTTTCCTAATGCTGTTGTTACTCATAGGACCAGATCTGGCTTGTTTTGGCTTCAGTAGCATGTGTACAGCACACTAGAATTTAGCAATAATTATGTTTGCATAAATTTGAAACATCACACAGTTAAATTAAAGGGAATTATAGGTATGACCTTTGTGGTATGCTGTCAGATTCTTTACATCGTCTCCCAAATGTAATAAACAAATGCACATGGTATTTAGAAGGTTCTGTACTTTTCAAACACACCTTTACAAGTAGCACCAAATGAATTTGATGCTTCAAGAATTAATGTAACAGCTTGACCCATTCCTGAAATTCTAAGCACTGTCTAATTGTTATTTTAATGCTATTTCAGCAAGATAGGTTTTTGCAAATGAAAGGAGCCACATTTATCACTCTTGTCTATCCAGCATGATTTCAGCTTAAATAATTTTATTGGAACACACAGAGCTCTATTTAAGAGTGAGATGAATTGAGATATACTTGATGTACACAAAATTAAGAGAAAAACAGTGTAACATGCCATCAGGCCTTGAACAAATCTATGGTTCATCTGCTATTACTGCTTTCTTTAAAAATCTCCTTTCATTTGCAGTGAAATGCTCTTTTCAGGTCTATTTTGATGTAGTTATTTTGCAGAGAAACAATTCATCACGCAATCTATATGGCAGTAAGTAGGAAACAGTTGCAGTTTTTCTGACAACAAACCAAACACTGTCCTTTTATTTACTAAACTAGATGAGTTTTCTAAAACATAAGGATTTTTTTTAACAGTTATGTGGCTCAGATCCAGCAGGCAAACCTGTTTTACTGATGGGGTCTCTACTTATCCAGTGTTTCTGTCATCAGCCTGACCTTGCAGCTTTCTACAGTGCCATTATACCCTGGGTGCTGGCTTATTTTCATACAGCAGCCCCCAACTACTTGATCCCACTTCATCTACTTCATGGACACAGACATTTGTTGGGCTTATTAGCTCAGCAGGAGCCTTATCATATTTTGTATCTGAGGCTGTTGGAGATGTCAAGAGATGGAAATGCTGTGTAGCTTTTTATCCTCCCTTCTTGCACTTTCTCTGAGAGCCCAACAGTGCATTTGGATTCAATGCTCTCCTGCCACTAGCTGCTGAGATCTCTTTAAATATGTCTAGCTTTGCCATCTGTACCAATAACACTGCAAAGGCTTAGCCATGATTAGGCTGTCAAGATTTATTAAGTTAAAAAGTATCAAAGTTTGTTGCTGCAACCCCAGACCTTTTAAGAGTCCACCTTCTTTAGAAACCCTTCCCCCTCCTGACTAACACTACAGTCAATGTGCTTCGCTTGACCTTGACCAACATATGCACCCGGGGAACACTAATGAATTTGGGCCAATTCATCTTGGAACTCCAAATTTAATCAAGCTGACATGCCAGGGAAAGCAGACTGTAATTAACTCCTAGCATTTTAGGTAATCTGTAAATTTCATAAATTTAGCTCAATCTGGTTTTGCGGTACTAAGCATTTTTTTGTGGATTTGTTTAAC
Source organism: Leptosomus discolor (assembly GCF_034619465.1). NCBI lineage: Eukaryota > Metazoa > Chordata > Aves > Leptosomiformes > Leptosomidae > Leptosomus > Leptosomus discolor. Next base: position 49,321,485 of record NC_141395.1, on the reverse strand, counting down.
AGACTACAATTGTTAAAATAATATGATAACCACAATTAAAAAGTAAGCGTTTTCTCATAGCATTAAATCCCTTTAAAAATTACTATTTGTCCAGGAGAATAGGATGCCACCAAACAATGTACGCATAGCACCTGCCTAGTAAAACCAAGCCAATCCAGTGTTATCATTTCTTTTTGAAAATGAGTCATGCACTCGTTTCATGATGTGCGTGTTATGAAAATGTACAATCAGTCAAAATAAAAAAAAAAAAAAAAAGTCCTCTGCTCAGTGTTATCTTTCAATCAGTTTAATTTTGATGAAGAAGAGATAGGAGCATTAAAAACTAGCCCATAGGGCTCCTGTTTTGTTCTGCTTCATTTTATTATTATTTGTATAATGGTAGTATACAGAGGTCCCGGTCAGGATCAAGGTCCCACTGTGTGAAGTGCTGTATGAATGCAAGGTTCTAGCCCTGAGGGAAAGAAAAGAAATACAGTAAAATCTTGGTTAAAATTAAAAAACAAAAAAAACAAACCAAAATCTGAAAAAACCCCTGTCCGCCACCCTGAACCAGACTGCTCTGAGACTGCTGCTCAGATTTCCAGACTGAAGTAGGTCCTCTGACTATTTTTTTCTTCTTTTCATATCTGCATGGAGCATCGACAGCATGCCTCAGCCCTAGCCTCTCCACACTAGTCCTGGTAGGCAAGAGATTCTGGGTGGCAATAAATAGGAGAGAAGAACAAAGTCAGAGCTCAAGCAATCGAATTATTATATATTGATATAAAAGAAAAAAAACCACAAATAATAGAGACTGAAACCATGGCTACATTTATAGTGTATGTTCTCAGCTATTGTAAACCATTGATATTTTGCATGCAGGAGTTAATGAAAGTATTAGAAACAGGACCACGACAAAGATTGAAACATATACGTACATATACATATAGCATTGTACACATATATTTCCTGCAGATCTTGTTAAAAGAAAGCAATTAAATAACTCCAGATATTGCTGCAATCAAATAAATGTTATTTATTTAACAGCAGAGGCGGAGAAGGTCCTGAGCCATTAATTTAAGTTCAATTCTTGAATATGGGTTTTGTAAAAACACCACATTTTGGAGTTTTGCTGTGTTGTTTTGTAACCCAAAAATTAACTGATGAAGCTTTTCAAGGCAGACAGCAGTACAAAGAACCACAGTGAATGAAAAGTTCACCTAGTCTTGTTGGTCTTTGCATCTTCCTTTTCAAAGAGAAGGATGAACAGTATTTTATTGATAACTATTGATATTGATATAAAATGATATTTTATTGATTGATTTTATTGTACATATTTAAATAAACACACATACAAATAAATGTACGGTGCAATGTACAGCAAATGCCCTAACCTTTCCACACTGATTCTGGTGGCTGTGGCTAGAAAGGAAGAATAAGGTCTGAGCTCAAGCACAATACGCACGCACGCACGCATGCACACACGTGCGCGCGCACACACACACACAGAGTGTTTATACACCCAACAATCATATACAGAAATATATATATTCTATAGGATGAGATATTTGACTCAGTTCCAAATGGTTTACGCCATTTTAGATGGACAAATCGGTCATGCTGCGTCTTTCATGAAAATTTTCATCATAGTGAAGAAACCACTGTGTAACACTACATGATCACAGAAGCTCCTTTATTGTCCTGTGGTCGGTACAGTCTTTGGCTTCTAAATGCACTGGAGCAAGGGGAATAAAAGCAATTTGAGGCTTCCTTCCTTCACTAGGCTGGAAAAGCTAGGCATAAATTGCTTCTTCTCTTTCTTGGTGTATGACTGTACACATGCATGGGTCTTCAACACAAAAAACAAATATATGTTTTTGCATTTTTGTGCAATCTCAGAAAGCTGAAAAATGAATCTTACCTGCCCTCAGTCTACATTAAAAAATTATCTGTGCAGGTCTCTTCCTTAATGTATGGAATACCCAGGACTTCATTTTGAAAAGTGCACAACACAATTCATATACTCAATGAAAAAAGGTGGAGTCTACATAGACATGGCCAATAATGTGCTGTATACTTTAAGACACACAAAAAAATGTCTTCACATATGCTGTTATGATTTATTAAGCAAATTTCTGACCCTAATAGCTAGTAAAAGCTAGCAAAGTGCAATGGCTACTTTAATGACCGGAAACATAAATGCTGGTTCACAGAAAGTAATCTCCCAACCATCATAATGTGCAACAGATCTTTCAAAACACTAAACACTTGATCAGGGTGATCTCACCTGCTGTCATATGCTCTCTAAAATCCTTTTCTTGACTGGTCAATGAGAATCTTGATTTGACTTATATCAAATATAGGAGCCTTCATCATCAGGCTACATGCAGGAACAGACAATGCAGACTGCTTGGGTGGTGGTGCTGGATGGCCTCCACTGTTCTGGTTAAGGAATACCCAAGGTGGTGTAGAACCATTTTTAAGCAGATCTCAGTGAACTGTGAGATAGCTGTCCATCTATAGCTTATCTATATGGAACTCTGCAAGGATTTATCTCATCCCTCCTTTTCAGAGACAACTGGATCTGCGGAGATAACTGCAATACCACAATTTTCCTGAACTTTCACCAGCTCCACCACCTCCATCTTAACCTCTACAATCAATGTTATCACCCAAAAGAGGGAACATAAAATCATGAAAAAAATGTTTAAATTGATGCAAGGACCTGAGCAGCTAAAAGGCCACCAACAGCTGAAGAAGACACTTAAAATTTTTAAAGCAACCTCTTAAAGGAAAAAGTAAGTTGAAGTAAAACACTGAAAGGAGCAATCAGTAATGTTGACTGTACCTTCAACAGAGGATATCCCCCCACTAGCTGATAATGGAGAACAATCTTGAGGCTGTATTAGATTCACCGATAGTCCTGACTACAGAGATGACTGGGGTAAGAAGCAGTTGCACTTCCACCTTCCCAGGAGACTCTGCCCATTCCTGTCAAATGAAGATCTGGAAACTGTGATTCATGTTTTTATCGCCTCCATGTTCCTAACTAGGGCTAAGGGCTCCACAGAAGTTTCATCTTGTGCAATACTCAGCAGCCCACCTCTTAAGCAGGAAAACTTGCCAAGAGATCATAATGGAAATCTGCACACTCTAATGGATTTCTGCATTCATTATCCAGATACAAATCAACTTCCTGGTCCTTATATTTAAGACCTTAACATTTTAGATACTGGCTCCTATCCAGGATCCACCATACAACTGTGCTTATTCAAAATACTAAAGTGTATGGAACCCATGTTCAGAACTGTTTCCTGCATTAGTTTCCTGACTCTGGAAGGAAAATTCAACACACTTCAAGTTGCAATGCAAATCACATTTTCTCACAAGCAAACCTTCCCATAATAGTGCAACTTCAGAAGGAGTGACAAGGAGGGAAGGAAAAAGGAAGGAGAAGTAAAGTGAGAAGAAAAAAAAGGAGAAAAAAAGTATATGGGTCCAAAACTTGTTAAACTTAAGAATAGCTATGGGCAGAATCTTTTTGTAGACATCCATAATTTACTTTTGAGCATGAGAGTGATGGACGTATTACATGTTGATGGAATTACTGACACTTGAAAAATTTCTGCCCAAGAAGCTTACAGTCTGAGGGTCCTTATATGATATACTGAGCAGGAGTAGAAGGAAACAGAGGGATAGGTTGGGATAGAGATAAAACTTATACAACAGCAAGGAAAATAAGGCATCACTTCTTTGTGTACCAATACACCCACATACTCAACTCCTTTTTTGGCTATTGAAAGCTGATTTACCAAATGTTTTCTTTGAAGTAAAAAAGGAAAGAAGTGGAAGAAGAATGAGGAAAAGAAAACAATATACCAGCTAACAGGAGTTAGAACCTTAATATTAGTGTTTTTACATGTATTTTGTTGCACCATCAAGTCACATATATTTTGAGCATAACTAGGAACTACCTGATCACAGGATCCATATTTTACCTAGTTCTAAGAATGTGCTATGCATATCTGCTGCTGCAGTTACAGCTTACTTTGGTGTTTTTGGTAATGTTTAGAGGAAAACACACAGCAAACTAAACACACATTCCTAGGTCTGAATGCCAGCATAAATAATTATTATGAATCAAAATAATTTTATTGTAATTTGAATTTTTCAAATTAATATATTTTCCAAGCACACAGAAGCAAGGTTCTAGTGTTTAGAAAAGAAGTAGTATGCATCAAGATCCAAAAATCACCAATTTTTCATGAGCATCAATGTTCCCCCATTTTGAGCTTTTATTGCTCTAAACTACTTATGTTCAAAGAATTTTGAAACTGAGGACATGGAAAATACTAATTCTGTCTCATTATAACAGTATGGTAGGCTTGTCAACTGGCAGGTTTCCAGCTGGTCTGCCTAGTTTTACTCAAGCCCATCCCAGCTCTGTCAGAGCTATTAAGCATGCATGCATTCATCACTGCGTAAGCAGCAGTCGCTAGGCTGAAGCGGTCATTAAAAAAATGCTGTGGTGGAATCTCTGCACAAACTAGCAGGCGCTTTCTGTCCCACCAGGGGATGTGGCTTTCTCCATGCTACTCTACATCTGAGTTTCACAAACACAGAGGCTCAGGGATGAGGCTCCAGTGGAATCATAAAACATTTGCTAGTCTGTCATTATCACCAACCTGGTTGTTAGTGGGGTGGGGTGCTCCATCTACTTTCTGGCACTAGCCCCAAGACCACTGACAGATTTATGTGGAGCAGAATGCATACACACTTCTAGCTTCTGCCTAACGTGATGAAGGTCTTCACTTTTTTTCCTACAGCTGAACAACCCCACAGTGCAGCTAATACTGTCACATTGACTCCAATTGAGAATAGGTAAAAAGTGGATAAACATTTTTCCAAAATTCATCCAATTTATTACAATTTATTTGTGTAGTGCAAACAGTAGGCTAGCCTATTAAGGCAGGGAAAAAGCTAGAGCATTTTCCTCTAAGACCTTGGCATACAAACAAAGAACCTGTTCTTGGGAGATGCTGAACTCATACATACTACAGTGATAGGTACTATATAACAGCCTAGGTTAGATTCCTAGAGCATCCTAAATTTACTCTGAGGAGGTGCAAGAAGGTTGGTATTGGATCATGTTTGACGCAAGGGATAAGTCAATGCCAAACTGTTAAGTGGAGTAAGAGTTCAGAGCAGCAAATCTAAGAACATAATTTTATGGAGACTTTAGAAAGAGTACAAGATGCTGATGCTGAAAAGAGGAGTAGTGAGTCCTAGATTTCATTAAGTGTAAGCCAGCAAGACTGATGACTCTGTGTGTTTTTAGGATTTTTCTTGCTTTTGATTGCTGTTTAAGAATCACTGCTCCCACAGTAACATGCTAAATCCACTGAGTTTGGGATTAGCTGGGCCAATAGCTGGGAAGATAGCCTCAGGTTTGCGTATAAAGGAATGTCTTTCAGGTTGTGCTTTAGGCTCTGCCACCATTTGGCTGGGGTTGTCTAGATGGAGAAGATAGGTACTGGTAAGCATTAATGAGAATTCCTAACACTCTGGCTACACTGTGCAGGAACAGCCATTAGTAGAAAGTGGAGTGGGTAGCACCAAACAATACATACTAGGAATATCCATACAAAATGGTACTTGTTTAGACAGGAATTGTCAGAGTGCTTTCCTTGAAGAACTTACTATCTAAAGAGCACATAAAGAGAGAGCCCAGTCCTGTGAGGTGCTCTAGTTAGTGTTCTGTTAATCCATACCCTTGTTTACTGCACACTAGCTTCTTGTATAGACAAGCAGAATTTAAGCCTTATAAAACTGTGATTGGTTAACGTGATCTCACGTATCCTTTCTAATGGGACGTGGTGCAGATGGTGTGGTCGGTGGCCAAACCAGTTGACTTTGGAGAGTTCCCTCTTACATCCCTGCTGCGTAGAGGTGGAACAGTAACTCCTGCATCCACATCTGACAAACTTTCACTGAGTGTGCTAATGGTTCTGCCACTATGAATAGCAATGGCGAGACTGGGAGACAGGTGTCATGGGAATATATTTTGCTTATGGCACCTCCTCACGGCCTAAGAGTCCTTCCTTGGGTGCTTCCTTAACTGTTGGGTGCTGCCCTCCTCAGCTCAACAATTAGCTTTCTTGCCTCCTACCACTGGGCATTATTTGTTGATATTTATCTGTGGGGGCAGCAGCAGCAGCTAGAAATGCTCAAGCACATCAGAGGGACCCCAGAGGGAATTCTTCCCTTGCCTCTTCTAGAGTTGCTGGGCCTCATAAGTTGGCACACACTGCAGTGTCATTTAAAGGCTTAGAAGAGTCTGCCTGGCCCATAAAACATTACCAGCTCCGAATTTCCTAGGTGTATCCAGTACAAGAGGTTCAGAATTTATATTTCATAATTCACCAAACACATGAGCAATTTCTGGAATTGAACAGTTCTGTTCAGTCCTTTACTCTTTATAAACTTATGAGTGGGTTTGTGGCCTGTCACTAATAGGTCTCTAAATTAATAAGCTGATGTGCATTGCAACACTCTCTAGGGCAAGCTTCCTTCAAGTTTAAAGTCTAGCGACCTGCCTACTGTGGATTCACCCTTAGCAAAGGGCTGAATTTTCAGCTTGCCTTCCTTTCTGTGGTAGTTTACAGTAAGTCAGCTTCTCATTCCATGTCATCAGCTAATATTAAATGCAGAAAAAATAATAACTGCTGTCTTCTAACACTGAACAAGAAGATTAATCTCTTCTTTTAATGGAATTCTGGAAAGATGGGAAGAGAGAATGGAATTTTTTTGCTTTATAGCATCTTTTCAAGGAGGGCGAAGACACCAGCGTTTCATTACTTACGGACAGTGGTCAAAGTCTGTAAACTCTATAGCTGCTCAGACTCAGGAGTCCTGGGCTTCTATGCATGCATACAGAACCGTGTACTTGCTCACCACCTCCAGTATGGCCAACCTAACAACGCACAAGCAGAAGGATAGGAGGTGACATTCGCCGTGCCAGAGCTGGGCCCATAGGACAGCACCATGGCTGCCCAGAGATGGCAGATCTTCTAGGAGCAAGAGGCAGGAGCTGTATCCTGTACAAAAGGGCTAGCCCAGGCTAGTTTTTGATACTATTCACATCTCTTCCTGCCCATCCAAGAAATTTCTATAAGCCTGTGGCCAAAGAAATGCCTAATCTCTCTATGATAACGAGCAACAACGAAGCGTGAATTATATTCCTAGCTCGTTGTATAAATGTGCTTTTTATACCATAAAGAGCTTTGTGATCCCTGTCTGCAAATGGGTAAGTTTCCCACCCCTTTTGCCCCCACAAGCACCAAGCTGATCTGTGAAATGGTGTGAGGTGGTACACGTTTGTCTTATCTGCCCTGGAAGACTCATGCATTGTGAGTTTAACTGGCCTATGAAGAGAACAGCATGTGACTAGATATAGTCACAAAAGTATATGAGGCTATTAGTTATTTAAAAATGGTCAAAAAGATAAAAAATCAATTTGGGGGAGGGGGATTGTGGACAGAAATAATGGAGTAAGCACTGCAATACACCCATCTTCTCTGCATTTAATGGTTTAGTCACCACATCTCTAGAAGGAAAGCCCACTTTAAATAAGACCTTCAGCTGGCATAAATCAGGAAGCATCTCTGAAATCAGTGGTTTCAAATGTGTGCATCAGCTAAGCACCATGTTGCAGAGTTTTCATCGTTTCTTGAAGACCGAGTGAGTACGATCACTGCATACGATACACAGCTTATTTAGTAGGCAAAGGCTAACTCTCTTGCTAAACAGGAACCTATTCCAGAGGGAATGCCTTCATATACAGCAGTAAAGTGTAAAATAAAGAGAAAGGCACAAAATCATGGAAATTAATATTTCTGTAAAGCATAAAATTAAGCCCAAGCTCTTTAACAATTTCTATAGGCATTCTATAAAACAGAACAACTGTATATATATATATACGAGAGAGAAAGACAGACAGAAACACAGAGACAGAGGGAGAGAAAGAAACGTAGACAGAGAGATGGAAAGGGAGAAAAATGTTTAGGATGCAAGCTGCAAAAAAGTATTTTGGACAGGAGTAAAAATAAAGATCAGAGTTCAAATTAAACTGCCACACAGTCTCTATATGTGATCCGTTCATTATATATTTATTGTTTCTTGGCTACTGAAAAACAGTCAGTATCACTGCTGTTTTCACCTGACTTTCAAAAAAAAAAAACCAAAAACCCCAAAAGAAAAAAGAACACGTTATCTTTTGCATTATCTCAGTAGGCTAGGTTATATACTGTACATAGTTAAACACACAACAATGAAACATTTATACAGGCTGCTTTCATTTCCCAGCTTCTCATTTTTACACAGAGCAGCGAGGTGTGCCAGAGTCTTTTCCTTTTCTCCTTTGGCAAGAGGGCAAGCAACCACTCGTTTCAGAAACTGGTGCCAGTGCCACCTATGAGTCAGCATGATGTATTTAACGCTCCATTTGTTAGAGGCTAAGTACATTACCCCTACAGTGCCTTAACCTCTAATGGCTCAGTGCCAAGGAGCCCAAGTCTGGTCCTGAACCTGAATTACTACTCCACATTTTACTGCAGTGTCAGTTGTCTCTAATACATACATTAGATCTAGGCGTCACAGTGCATCATTTTAGCATTAGAGTCTGGTATTACAAAATGTATCTTTATCAGAATATTTCTCATTTTCCTGTAACGCATCAAAAGTGGGAATGAAAAATTAGACATGAATTTGAAGTGCAAAAATTCTGTATTTTTATCATTTTCTACTAAAGCTGGAGTAAAAATATAGGTGTTTGTAATATGGTGCACAGATCTGACATATAGCTCTTGATGTTCAGGGTTAAATTTAAATCTACATTGCCTGGTTACCAATCTCCGCAGTTGCACCCAGGCAGGACTAGGAAAGATTGATGATTGCGATTGTGAGATTAATCCTGTAATGTTTACAAGACTCCTGAGCTGAAACCTGGTTGGTCATATCATACTATCCAGAGAAGGCTGCTTGGCTTGCCAGGGTAATTTCTTCTGATGCAGTAAATAACTAGGCATAATGAAAATACTCTGATGTATTCTACTGCCTGATTGATGCTCTGCATGCGATACGGCAAAGCAGTGCACTTCCTATCACAAATTTACATATACAAACCAGCAGAAGAAGCATGATAATGTCAGCATCCTCCAGAAGCCCTAGGATGCTACACAATTTTATAGCAGTTATGAATTACTGTTGACCTTTCTGGCCTCTTATACCAGTATGCTAGACTCAAGCATATTGAAAGTCATCAGTCTGAAGCAGTCATTCTTTACATAATTATGGCTATTTGTGTATGGGAGGATAGTGTTTCTTTTATTGTTAAAAATTAGCATTAAAGCATATCACCACTGTGATTCAATGGCCAATCTGTTTTAAGTATATATTTTAATAGAAACAGAGAAAAGGGTGATCTGAATTCTGCAAACTATTTTTATAATCCAAACAATACCAAAACATGGACTTTTACAATTCAGTACTTAATGAAAGAGCATAGCTGGTGTTCTGGTTTCAATGGAATCTTTATTTTCTTTTTTAAAGCAGGCTAAAAGGTCTTAGCACTTAGCACTACCATTTAAACTAAATTTCTTCCTGGATTTTGCAAGTCTAAAATTAACAGGAAATATTCAGTAGTGGTATAAAAGTCTTTCAAGTATAAATATAGATTAAATCTTTGAAATCATGTAGATGCATTAGTTAAAGAAGCTTCCATATTTCATACTAAATATTTGAATAATCAGGCTTTCAGAACATCACTAAAACAGAGCTCCTTATTATCATTTGCATTTTAATGTCCTTAAAATTATTACACTAAGGGAAATGTTTTTGATACATTACAGCATTTCCTCTAAATGTGTGATTATGTTAATGGGTTTTCAATCCTAGCCTGACACCATAGGAAAATTTATGCAAAGTTCATACCCTGTCAGGGCCTTTAATCAGGACCATTTATTAGACCCCTGCCTTCTTTGATGGTTGCTGCTCCCTTTATTAAATATACTGACTTGGCCATCTGACGAAAAGGACAATAAAAGGTTACTGGGGATGAAAGCATGAATGCTATTTGCTCATGTTTCCTTTACAGACACTTCTTCAATAATTAAGGAAGGGCTTTCTTTGGCCTTTTAGGCTTTTGAAGTGCATATCAAACATAACACTTAGTTCTTGTTTTTATGGAATGTTTCATGCACAGATTTAGGCTTAAGCCCAAGTAAACTAACTTGCAGGTTGCTAACAGAATTAAGTTAAATAATTTTCACAAAAAAATCACAACATTCATGTATGTCTACTGACTAGTTGAGCTACATTTAACTGAGGCAATTAAACTTTCTGTAGTTTAGGAGAAATATTAAAAACAATCACTCCCCCCCCCCCCCCCCCCTTCTTTTTTCCTTACACTGGTCATTTTTCTAGCTGCTTTCTAGGCAAACCTTAGCATAGCAAAGGCATCGCTGAATCTGTTAAGACAGCTTTCAATGGGAGAGCAGTTTCATAGAGCCTTCATCACATACGTTAGTTACTGTATAAAATTAATTAATACACTGCTTAAGGATTTATAGGAGGGTTGAAACTGGCATGAGTGACACTATTTTTTCCCCTGGATTGCATGCAGAGAAAAACACAACAAACAGCAGATCTAACTAAGTAGTATTGACAACCTGGGGTTTGGATACAAATTCAATATGAGAAAACAGACTCACTTCAATGAAATACAAATAAACAACGAATTCTGTTTTAACATGTCTAAATAGGTAGTAGGTGACTGACAGGCTTGGGTCTCATAGGAAAGCCATTAGTAGAGCATTTGATAGGAAAACGTTTGATTTGAATGCAAGTTGCGTTTCCCCTCAGGGGGTGATCTGAGTGGTATACTGGGGATTCACAGGCGCCCTTTTCACTAGAAAATGCCTGCTGGGCTGTATCTTGATAAATGAAATTTGTAGGATCTCCTAATACTAACAAGTATATAACTATATCATCTATTTAGAAGGGATGCTAATTATATTGGTTCACTGATGTTCATTTTCTCATTCTGCAAAAATATATTAAAAAGTTTTAATAATGAGCACCTGGGTCAGTTCTATGTCCAGCCTGGAAAAAATAATAATACTTCATTAGTTTAATTATCAATATTTATTGCTCTGAAAAAAGGAATTCATTATTTTTCCCCACAAGCAATTGGTAAATGTTCAGTGAAAAGACAGGATTATAGCAAGGAATTAGTTACATAAATGCTGCTGACCCAATCTAGAGTAAAGTTTTAAGTCAAGAAACTTTAAACTGAACAATTATCTGGTGTTTTTTTCCAGAAACTGGATTACCAGACAGAAGTATTATCACGGCTGTCACAAGTATTCATATAATGCATTTTCTCTAACAAGTTATTCAGATGAAAACCAGCACATCCTTATTAGTGTTTGGGTGCCTACATGCCTTTGTGTATACATCTTTAGGTAGCAGATAATTTTGCAACAAATGAAACTGGTACCTAAATTGCACAGCAAAAAATAGTGGTATATTTTAGAAAATGAGGGGACATTTGACTTTTTTCACACATCAGAATCTTATAGAAACACAGTTTAAGGTGTTATTTTATACACTAATATGTGATCCACCCACACACCCTTTAAATTTCATTTTTTTTCGATCACAAAGCAAGAATACTCAAAGAATACAAGGCCAGGCTCAAAATACTTGAACAAGGCACTAAGGGGTTAATGTTCAGAGATGAAGCTTGGAGTTAGGGATTGTTTATGACGCAAAAAATGCTGCTGAGGGTAATCTTAGTAAAACAACCCTTCAAAATTAGTATTACCTTTAATTGCATGCATGTGTTTCTGATATATCTCATCACTGTTAAGCATCATTTTATCTTTCTGTTTGTCCACACAAAGAAGCAGGCAGACTAAATGAACCCGGTAATGCCTGATAGTTTGAAAGCAGAGAATGCACGGTATGCAGCTTAAAGCACATCAAAGAAAATGTAACAGGACCTCAGTATGTCTTCCTATTAGACAACACGTTGTTATTAAGTAGAAATACTATTTCTTGTATTTATGCAGTTTAGTAGATCAGAAGATACCTTTCAGAATTAGTAATTAGCAAAAAAAAAAAAGAAAGCCAAATATTTTTCCCCTCAGTGCAGCAGACAAATGAAAAAAGAAATTTTATACTTCCCTGAATAAGGAAAGCAGGAGGATATTAATTCACGTAAAACACAGTTTATTGGTTTCTGCTGTAGTAAGCTATCCTGATTAGCTAAATGGATCAGGTGTAAGGACATTAAAGGGGATAAGGAGGCTCCTGAACATATAAGAATATACAGCATATCATATAAATATACATCTGCATTTGTCTATATCACTCATGCGCATGCACACACATTCTGCATATGTTAGGCCTTTCTGAGAAAGAGGCAAACAATATAGATGAAAATCAGCATCTGCAAAAGGCAGCAATCCCATGATTCCATCTGAGCCAATCACTTAACATATCATTCATAATGCTAGCCTGCTCCCATCATCCTCACCCTGTCACTGGCATCTTTCTTCATTTTCTTCTGCTTCTCAGTTCCAAGAAAGTGGAACCACTGTATCATTTACTGTCCACAACCTAAGCTGCTGATTTAAAGGCTGATTTTTTATTTTCCATAATGTCATATAACTATCCTTTCTCCTTTCTAGAAAAGTTTAAGTTCAGAAAGATCTCGGGTAATTTTTAACACTGAAAACCATGCAGGGAGCTCAATTTTCTCCCTTTCTCTCCCACATTCTCTTTCTTTCTTTATAAATTTTAAAATTACAAGCTTTTAAAAAATACGATATGCAGTTCCCCCTCCTTTTGTGTTTGTTTGGGTTTTTTTGTTTTGTTTTGTTTTGTTTTGTTTTTTTTGTCTCCCAGGGCTATACAACTAAGTCATGTAGGAAAACTTAATTAGTAGCTTTTATTTATGTTCCAGAAAACTTCTACATTCATAAAAAAAATCTGCTATCATTTTTTTCTTTAATGACAAGACACATAATATTTATTAAGCATATTCCCAAAATGTTGATAGTTATACCATTTTTATTAATGATTCCTAAAAGCAAATACAGTGTGGTTTATTTCTCCTGTTTTTTTCCATATTATTATTATTATTATTGTTGTTGTTACAGTGGACAGTGATGACTCTGTGTCTTAAAACCTAATCACTAGTGCCTATTAAATTTGGGTTTCATATGTTGCTGGAGGTAGAACTGATTATCATAGTGAATGAAATACTTGTTTGGCGTATTCCCAGAGGGCAAAAAGTCATTCTTCAAGGTGATGCATCTCATTTGAGGAATACATTAACAATTGAAGGCAGTTAAAAATACATGTGAACTCCCAGTGAGGCGAATCTGAGGTTGACCACATATATTTACTGACTGACTCTTGCCTCATTCAGGGGAGAAAACTGTGATATGGAAGGCTGGTTTCTGCAACACATGAGACCTTAATTTACAACTCTAATGTGGCAAGTAGATCATAGCTGCTTAGAAAATATTTAGGATTTAACGCTCTGTATGGGTTTCAGATGCCTTTTGTATCCTCGAAGGTTAAAGAAAAAGTATGAGAAAAGATAAGGCTCAACAGCATTAAAGGTCAAGTTTGTGATAGAAATTAACTTCCTATTTCAAGGTTGCATGATAAAATAGAGAATAAGACAGATGCATTTTTGAAACCATGCTGAGATGCACAGCGAAAAGTTTTATACAAAAGAAAGCAGGAGACAGGCTACATAAAGGCCAGTATTATTGCTATGAAAGGCCAGGTTACAAAATGATTGCATTAATTGCAGCAGCACCCTGAATGGGTAGAGTGATACAGAGGATATCCTATACGATGATGAAACATATTAATGTTACAAATGTTATTTTTCCTCCAAATTCATTTTCATAACATTTGATATTTTAGTGGAAAGTAAAGCAGAAATAGAAACAAAATCAGGGTACCTAAATTTCTCAGGTAGAGCTGAGCACTAACCATGTGAAATATGAAATGTAAAGCAACAATATGTCATAAAAACCAAAACAAAGTAATGCAGTATTTGAGCTTGTTTTGTCATCAAACTCAAAGTCATATTCGACCATGTAGCTTTTTATTTATTTGGAAAAAGTGATTTTTCAAAAGGTATCAGTATTACCATTTTGATTCACCAAATTATCAACCTCTCTTCCAGCAAGTAGAGTCAGATATACGTGAAGGTTTGCAGAAAGGAAAACAGAGGTATATCAGGCTGGAATGTTTTGCATCCCCAAATAGTATCTTCCTCCAAATTCAAGAAATGGTAACTTTTACTGCACGATGTATTCATATATGAATGCATTCGTATACTTCATACCCTTGCACGACCACAATCAGAGTGAGAATATGTGTGTATTTGTCAGAGACAGGATAACACAGATGACATAAATGTTACTACCAAAAAATTTCAAGACACATACCAAGCACTAATATGCTCCCTCCACCCCGCAAACATTAACACCTAAATTCTGACTAGCACTATGATAAATAGTTCTGCACCACAACCCAAGCCATTTCCAGTTACCTGGTATATTATGGCTGAAACATCTTGAGATCAGCTCCTTGGTTTAGTGAAGATATCAGGACATTTTACTTCAGTCTATCAACACATACTTTTCTTGAAACACAGTTAGAACTGCTGTGAGATTTTCAGGATATCCATTATCCAAGGCAGCAGCTGAAGGCAGACTGGAAGGTGGGGAAACAGAGAAATAAGATAAGGATGAAAAGGGACAGAATTTTGTCAGAAAGCACCCCTCTCACAAAAGGAGTAATTTATCCAGTCCGTAATCCAAATTGTTACACAAGAAATCCTGCGCTGAGCCTAGGGATCTAACATTACATATAAAGCAAAATTGCATGGAGCTCGGGAAGCCAGCAGCTACATGAGAAATATGGGCCTGGAAAGCTGAGGATTCTGCACTGAGACTGGTGAGTCAGGATTTACACAGGTTTGATTAGCCAGTTGTGTGAAAAGGAACCTAATGCTTAGTCAGAAATTCCTGAAAGGAGATGTTGGAAAAGCGGGAGAAGTGGTAGGAAGAAAGCAACAGCCCAGCTGTGCTTTTAGGGAGAATGAAAGCCTTCCTAGCTCCTACCAGTGGCTTGCTGAAAGCCAAGGGTAGGTTTGGTTAAAATCACCATCTCATTGTGGAGTTACAAATCTAACCTGAAGTCATAAAGGACCATCGCAGAGAGGCACAGGCCTGAGTCAACGATCTTTACTCAGGTTGGAAGTGCGCATGTTTCTTAAAAGGGTGTATGATTTCACCTTCAAGACTCTAATAGTAAATCTACCATGATTTTGATGTTTAATTGTCATCATGATTTGGAATTATTCCAAGATAGATTAATGCTCCATTCAGGTTATTTTTCAAAATAAGTAACTGAGGAGTCTTAACCTTTGGATTCTTACACCTGTTTCCTCTTCTCCCTAATCTCTTTTTATATTCTTTTCATCTCTCTGTCTACTGTTTTCTACGTCCTTCCTGAAGTACAGGTGGACACACATCCTATTCACAGTTTTCCTGTGCTAGGTACAGAGTGAAAATGGGTTCCATACAGCTATCTGGTATCATCTTTATTTTCATACCAAAGGGACCATGGAGGCAGAACCTGCAGAAAGAGCTCAGGATTAGCAGTTGTCTCTGACTGACTCAGTATTATGTTTCAGGACTGAGTTACTGCTGTCCAGTATTATCCAAACCTCTAACCAGTGTATTTTTTTTTTTCATTCACTGATATATTATGTTTTATTGTGTTGTATTAAAAAGTGCAAAACCATGCCCATTTTAACAAGCCATTCAAATGTAAAAGTGAGATGTCCTCATTATTTACTACCCTACCAACATTTGCATCATCTGCGAGCTGGAAAGGTGTGATATTGGCATTTACACTCTTGATAAAGAGGTCAGCTGCCACTGGATCAAGAAACTCAGTATATGACTGAAAAAGTCCCTTTGTCATATCTTAACATAACCAACTAATTTCTGTGATCTGTCTATAAGTCACATTTGTATGGCTAGCTAACCCCATAGAGCTCAAGCTTTTTAACCATCATATCTTTTAGTAATAAGTCAGTTGGCTGGAAGAAGTCCCTACCTGCAGAATGTTTTCATCACCGAAGTCTTTAATCCTATTAAAAGACTCAAACAAAAAACTGCATACAACTTGATGACAATTGCTGTCTTTCAGGAAGTAATGCTGAGTGGCATTGACCGTATTTTTGCCTCTTCTTAGAACTACATTTCTACCTACTCTGTGAGTAATAGCTTAAATTATCTATTCCTTTTTTTACTTAAAATTAACACCATTAACTCTCTGGTTAATCTTCTGCACCCTTTGAAATATTTAGAAATCTTTTACAGTCTTTTAGTCCCTTGGAATTTGCCCTGTTTTCCATTTCTTTATGGTTAACATTTATGGTTTAGAGAGATTCTGGGTAGTTCCTGTGTGTACGATATCTCGGCCAGTTAACTTAAAAATGTTTAATTCCAGCAAAAACCTTTGCTACTGAGGGTAAAGTTTCAACTACAACAGCATCACATGGGACAGATACATCTCTCTGTTTTATTTCAAATAAATAGCTTAAATATCTGGTGAACATTCCTGTCTTCATACATCAGTATTTGATCAAACAAACCTAGCAGTAAACCTATATATGTGTTACCAATAAGATTTTTAAGGCATTCTTACTACTTTTAATTCTATGGGCAACTGATATTTCATTGAAACCTTTGGCTTTCCTTTACTTCTCCTAGAGGTTTTAACTCACAGCTTGTATTCACTTCCATTTGCTTTCCCATTTTTCCTTCCATCATATACTATTTGTTTTATTGTTGTGCCTATAGGAGCTTAAAGCCAAGAAATCCAATATAACATTTTTCTCTTGTCTCTCAAGTTATCATTTAATTGATATCTATCAGGATATCCTTGAGAAATTTTCATTTGTTAACTTCATAAGTTAAATGTGTATGCCGGTCCTACCAACAGCTATTGCAGATTTGGGAATATCAGCTGCTTTAATAAGCAGTGATTATAGCAGTCACCAATATGGCTGCATTTGCATTTTGAAAATTTTGAAGTCAAAAAATCACTTTATTTATCAAAAAAGATTATAGAATCACACAATATCTTGAGTTGGAAGGGATCCGTAAGATTTATCAAGTCCAACTCCCTGATCCTCACAGGAGGAGGTGTGCCTTCAGATGCCTGATATCAAGTTACCCATCTTTGATGAAACATTTTCTCTATTATCCTTAGAAACTCGGATAGCTTTAAAATTGGCTGCATGAAACAAAAATCAAATAACCATGTTACATTCTAATGAAACAATTTTTCCTATGGGTGAATGTTTATGGAGCCCTTGCTGCTGCTTCCTGGTGTGAACAGGTATTTTGTGTCAGATGCCCACCTGTATCATCATCAAAACTTCATAGCAGGCACAACTTAAATTTTTGAGTAATATTTGACCTAACTGATCTCTGATGTAATGTGTCACCTTGTGTATTTTATTATATTCTACCCTTACAAAATTTGTTTTAACTGTTAGTTTTAATTGTCCATTCCTATCACAAATCCTATCAAGTTTAAGTAAACCACTTCATATTTCTTCTTATGTATTATTATGTTCTCTTGTTAACAAATATTCCATAGAAATGCCTCTGTATTTGGCTTTATCATATGTGGGATACCAAGATAAGTTTCTGGACATGTATGTTTTGTATCACTGGCGATCGGTCTCTAGTTTTGGAAGCCTTCTACTTGGAATCAAAAGGAAAATTTTGTGGACTCTGACTAAACCACCTCTTGCAGGTGAACCATTACATGTTAGTTTTAAATTAAGCTAAACAATTATATTTAATTAGTAAAACACTTAAAATGTTTAATATTGAAACATTCATCCATTCTTCCTTTTAATATGCGGTCTACCAAACAGAAGTATCTTTCTGCTTACCCATCACCCTGGTGTTCATTCAACTTACATTATTCTCTCTGCTCCTCACTTGTTCTACCATGCTTATCTTCCCAGGAAGGATATATCTAGAGGAAGGAAGACTGACAGCTTCATCGCTTTCTCTGCTGAAGGCAGATTTTTGCCGCAAACTTGTATCTTATAACATTAAAGTGTAAATATGTCTTTGCCATCTACAATTTGACTCAGGGGCTGCTCCCCCACTTTCTTCAGATGGATACTTAAAAAATCCTGCCAACTTTCTTCCAAAATTGCTGTGTATTTTGTTTGCCACTTCAAAAATATAATCCCTACTGCTACAACAAAGGTTTATATGACTATTCTATGCTAAAGTACTTGTGTGTATGGGAGCCTGTGCGCAGGTTGCAAGCTTTCACAGATGGCAATTTCACATGTCATAAACATTCCTATCATCCCACAATGCCTGATCTATGACTGTCCCAAAAAGATACACTCCTGCCAACTTCTTCAAAGCTGCCACATATTCAGAGAGTGCTCGCCCTTCTAGCTGATTTCCCTAGTGTAGTTTGTATCATTCTGCAATAATGTTTGTTCTAAGAACAATATATCTCCTCAAAACATCAAGCTTTTAACCCAGTTTTTGTGGTGTCTGTCAATATTCAGTCAACTTTTCTCCTAACTCTGGTCACAGACATTACCTTATGTTTTTCTTCAGTAGAAATGCATGAGAAAACAAGCCTTGAAGGTTTTCATTTTTACCAAATAAAGCTATTTTCATTGTTTTTCTTTCAGACAGGTTGATTCTTTCTTTTGTAGACTGTCCCTGATGTGATTCTTTGGAGGGCAAAAACAAACCCTGCAGAGCTCTTAACATATTCAGGCCAATGCTGGATTCCTCACCAAGCATTCTCTTTTGTATATGGAGGGGAATCTTAAAACTCCCACTGAGTGTTCCTTAACAAAATCCTAGTTTAACAGAGAGTCGTTCCTAGGAGAGATCCAACATAATTCAAGCACAGGAAAACATCTCTAGACACAGCTCTGTAAACACAGCCTGACTTAATTAGAAACATTACAAGTTGCAGCAAAGTTTCATTTCTAGATTTGTAGTGTTCCCAACAACTCAAGCACTGGCAGGAGCACAGACACAAATTCCACCTAATACGTCTCTTCAGTTTCACCCAACAGCTTCCTAAGCCAAACTTTCTCGTCGTGTGTCTCCCTGGAAATGCAAATAACGTTTCTCCCTTTGGATCCCTAAAGAATGTTCACCCAGCCTTCTTCCCGCTTTCCCTCCTTCCCTGAGCATTCCTGCCTTTCTTAGCAAAAGTCTTAGCAAAGGTCTGCACACAGAGCTTTGGGGATGTTAGAACCAAGAGTAATTAATTTACATTTGATTGTTCTGAAATCCATCAACAATTCATATATTATGTTTGTGATACAAATATAGAAGAGAAAATCTGAAGAGGCTATGAAGTATTTGCATACAAGCTAACAGCACTCTGATTTTGAAGGTTCAGATGTCTTAGCTGCACTTGTGACATACCACTTAAAAATACCACCTCACGGGTGGCATGACAAGAACTGCCTCTAAACAGACTAAAAAGCCTTATTCAGTTTGAGGATCTCAAAGGACCTTGTCCATTCCACCCATCCAATTCCCTCCAGCATTGTTGTATAAATCTTTAAATTCCACATGCAGAAATTACAAATAATCCAGATGTAAAGATAACGTTGCACAAACATCATATTCTGTTTGGGATGTCAAAGTTCCTGTTGCACAAGCCCACCCTCTCTCAGTATTATGTTCATGCTTAGGGCATCACAGACCTTCCACTTCAGGTAAATAAGCTGCCCAAAAGCCTTAGGATAAGAACATCTATTTTTATCCTTCGGAAATCGTAAATTGCCCCAAATGTTTACTTATGTAGCATATGAATGCCAGTGTCATATCTGATGTATGTATGAACACATATTTTTTCCTATAAGGGAACATTCTTTAGCATGAAACCTACTCTTTCATTATCCCACACAATCTGAGGAATTTTTTTTTTATTATTGCCTGACTCCCTTGTATCCTTTTAGAAGCTGGACAGATCAAGAGGCATAGCTAAAATAATTCTGCCAAATGTGGAGAAAGATTAATTCTTTTGCAGCGAAAAGGGATGGCAACTTTGCCTAGGAAAAGTTGCAATCTCAGACCACGACATTTCTGGTGAAACAGCCCTAATCATTTTTTATGAATGCAGCTTTTTTATTTGATAGTAATAAAAAAACCAATTAGAAATAAAATCTTGGTCTCCTCACAGACTAGATGTGACAGGCTAGATAGGCAATATTTATACTACGCATGCGCAAGCACTGATATTCTTTCAGAAGGCATTCTGGATATTTTACAACAGACCCATTATTTGTAAAATAATTTGCAATTTTGAATCATATATTCCTATTTGTAACAATTTTTTGTGCACACACTGGAGAAATCTCAGTAAGAAACCCACTGTAAAACTTATAAGTATAAAAAGAAATATTTATCTTTGTACAGATGCAATAAATAGAGTAGCATTTCA
The DNA here is from genome assembly GCF_034619465.1 of Leptosomus discolor. NCBI lineage: Eukaryota > Metazoa > Chordata > Aves > Leptosomiformes > Leptosomidae > Leptosomus > Leptosomus discolor. Next base: position 49,300,887 of record NC_141395.1, on the reverse strand, counting down.
TTCCACTGTTGAATATTGTGATTAATGCTAAAGTATTCTGGGTAATCGTGAAGGTGAAAAATCTGAAGCTTTGCAGCATTGCAAATTGCTTAAGAATAATTCCACTTGAGTAAATTATCTATGTTATTTTCAAATGACAAAGATATCCAAATTATCTACAACACTGACATCTTTAATGAGTCAAGGTTATTTTACCATTTAGTTTACATGTGAAAATCAATAGATAAGCTTTCTCTTTAGCTTTCAGTCAAGTTCAGACACGTTAGAAGCTGGGGGACTTAAAGTTTGTTTGTGATCCTATCATACACAATAAAAATCTCAAGAGGGTTGTTCTGATTTTACCTTTGTTTGACCTCAAAGTTTTACTAGTTTGAGGTTTTAGGATGTCAAATATATGTCACACTTGACCTTCTGTTGTCAAACAGTTTTCGAGATATTGTACGTAAACTTGTCTTTTCAGGTGAGTAGTAACATATTTTCCAAGTCTTGTGGTATGAAATGAAATGCAGACTTTTGATTTAGCTGATACAGCTGTGCAAGTTCATATTAGGAACAGGGACACAAAATGCAAAGCTTAAATATATGTGACTTACATCTTTTTTGTTCCCTTGACCAGTGAAAGGAGGTACTATATTCTTCTTTTGAGAACTTAATCTTGATAGAGCACATCCTTCACCATCGGTAATGCTGCTTCAGTATGTTCCATAGACAAGAAGTTTCATGCCACTGGCTGGTCTGCCATACTACATTTGCATCTTCTCAGCTTAACAGTGATCCCCCCTCCCCAGCCTAGGGGGAATCCTTGATTTCTGAAAAGCATAGAAGACATTCCATTATTAATGGATCTTCAGAAAGAGTATACTTCTTGGGAAGACCAGAAGCATAAGCAAGTGCATCCTTGCAAGAATACAGCTGGTTTACTCTTCTAGGAGCTGCAGATGTGATGCAACGAACCTACCATTGTGTATTTGCAACCAACTACTACCAGCCTGCTGTTCCTGGAAGCAAAAGGGAACAAATATCAAAGACTGTTAAACCCTCCTTTGACACACAGAAAAGTCCAACCAGTGGATATAAATAAAAGCATAGTGTGATTCAGAAGATGTAGACTACTGTCAAATTTTAAACCCACAGTTCTGACCGAGCTAATTGAAAATGTGGGGAAAAAAATCTACAACGCTCTTTGTCAGCTGGTGCATTCGGAATCATGTGTATTTGATGCCTAGTCTGTACTGGACACACACAGGCTATAGTTATGGCTGTGGTTGATGTCCCTCTCTTGCTCATACACAGAAGAAGGTCACTTGTTATTCAGTTCTGTACATTCTTGTTTTTTTCAGGTTGTTTTTTTGTTTTCAATTTTCCTCTATCAGCTAGGCAGTAACAATAAGGCTCAAATTATGCCTTTCCACTCCTTTTTCTCTCTTAACCAGCTTCATTACTTTATTTCTCTATACAGGTTTTTAAGCTATGTCTCCCAGTACGACATCCACTCAGAGCATTCATGTTTCTCTTCCGTTTTTTTTGTCCTAGTAAATATTGTCATAAATGGCATCCTACCCACATACTTTGGACATCTAAAGAAATTACCATAACAGCATTTCTAAAACTTTCTGTTAGTTCTTGCCCTTATCTTTTTCTTTATTACTGAATTTTTATTTCTGTTCCTTTCAACCGCTCACTTCTGCAGTTAATATCCTTTCTTTGACAGCTTTGGTCGTTTTCCACCATTCTGACCCAAGCCACAATTAGTAGCACGACAGTGGTTAGATATATGCTGCAGTTGCTATCACTGACTGTCCCTATTTTCCACCCAAAACTGCTATAATCATTGACTAGAAATACTTGGGAAAGGCTGTTAGGGAACAGTTTTTGCATTTTATGATTGGAAGCAGCGTGTTGTTTAGGCTCATTACTTCTTAACTACCAAAATCCTGTGTAAGAGCCTGGAGATACAATACAGACAAAAGTGGCAACAGCATGCAGCAGCATGCAGCGGACTCCGCCTTTTCCAGTCCAAACTTCCATGCTGTGCTTTTTCCATGGAGGAAAGATGTTCCCGTGGTGATGACTCCAAGATATGTTGAGATCTTGAACTCAAAGTGCTGAGGTCCCTAGGATTTATATAAAAGCCTGTAGTGTTTTTCTAAAGCACCAAAATTACGAAAAATATTTCACATCCATGTGTATGATTTCTTTGTTATTCAAGGAGCTTCTGAGAGAAGATATAAGGGTGTGAAAAGAAAGGAAAGATAATTACAATTCAGAGAATTAGACTTCAGTATTCCTAAATATATCAGCAGTGTCTTAGATGAAATGAAGATGACATCACTAAAGACTTCAACTGTGTCTGATCAACACATAAAGGTATAGAAGCATTTATTGGCTTGTCTAAGAGGAACTTTGTCCATATGTTTTCAAACCCTCTTTGTCTACATCATCAGGCATTCCAAATTATGATATGTGGCTTCAGTACATGACTTGAGGCAGGATGATCTTGATTAACAAGGCTGAACTAGTCACAAGACCAAAGAAGCTAAGACGAATATGCTTGACTAATTATGAAATGTAGCAGTTTTGCCTTTTTTTTTTTTGCATGTTTGCCTTTAGAGTGGTTGATGGCAAAAGAAGTTCAGATAGCACCTGCAAAGGAGGCACAGATTCAGATGACTATCTCCCCTGGCTATTTCTCTTCGCTCAGCGGTACACAAAAAGCATAGTTCAGAGGCTCTTTCACAGGTTAAAATGTAAAATCTGTGTATGTTACCCTTGGATTGCAATGATCAAAGCAGCTGTGATCAACTCAACTGAGTATTTCTCGTAGATGTCTGTTTCCAACTCTGCCAATGACTGTGTGATATTGTCACTTTACCTTTGTCTTCTTTAACCATCAAAACCAAATATGGTCTGAAAAGTACTTTTATCTATACAGAAAGGGGAAACATAGTATTTATGGGAAGCCTTTTCATCCAGTTCATTGGGTTGTGCAATATAATATTTTATCCTCACACCGATATATTTTAATAATTATCTTTGGTGCCTTTAGATGACGAATGGCAAAAACTGGTCTACTGTCTCAATATTAATGTTAAAAATAATATAGGCTATAAGACACAATATGACAGGATTGCAGGAATATTCCACAGTGATGGTGAACTTCGTAGTATCTCTGACAGAAATGGTATTAAAGAAAGCCCATTGTGAATCTATTCATTGCTTGTCACACTGTAGAGAAAGTGATTAATTACACAGGCACAGATATTTACTTGGTCAGTGTTTTTAGGGTCTTCCATTATATTAACAGTAGCTGTACAGATTTTGAATGTGTTACTTGGGAAAAAGACTTTGCCTTCAAGCCTGGCAAACCTACTGGCCTGCTGCACTCATGTACCTCAGTTTCAGCTGTGAGGTATCAGGTGCCAGAATCTGAGAAGCAGGAAGCACTGACTCATGCCACCTCTTTCACACATTTGGCCCTTGCTACCTCTAGCCAGAGACCAAGTGAGTACCACTCTGCTGGGAGGCACCACCACCCTTTACCAGAGTACTTGGGGTCACTGAAGCCCATTGGGGAAGTAGAAGGGAGGAGGAAAAAAAAAAACCCAAACCATTCAAAAAGCTACCATTAATAGGTAGCAATTAGTAGTGCTAAGAAATATGCCAATTATTTTGCAATATCATGGGACTCTAGTCTCAGTGGAGATGCAACAACGAACAGTATGACCTCCCAGCTGTGAGTGCTCACCTTTTGCTCTGGGAGAAGGCAGGTAATGGCATACCACCCATGTGAACGGGTTGCTTGTTGCTTTCCAAGACTAGAAGAGAAAAGGCGTGCATTTGTATTTGGGTTTCTGCCTCAGCTGGAAGGCTATGCAGTTAATTCCTATTTACTGTGTGAGACCAGAGTCCAGCTGTACGAGGGCTCCTCCCTGCCTGTGTTCCTGGGATGCAGCAGGCACCAGTCCCAGCTTGCAGGCAGCCCTGTAAACTCATACTTCCCAAGGAGGGGAACAGATCTCAGCAGCTCAGCCCTGTGATGTGGTTAGGAGAAGCTCCCCACACAACTTTGTCTGTACAGTTTGCCCCTGTGCCTGAGAGGCACCAAGGACTAGGCTGGGTGGCTCCACATCTGGGACTCTGGGTTTGACAATGGCAAGTGAGGGCTCTGACAGGAGTTTAGCAGCGTCGCCAGTGTGAAAAGTGTCAGTGCTCCAAAGTCTTACGCCCCCTTGATTTTCTCTACTGGTAGATTTGTTTGGTTTTCTCTTTTTAACAGTCAGGTTGGTTAGTTTGTAGCCATATAAAAGGTTGGGGAGTTCAGCCATGTTTTGTGATTTTTAGGTAGCGTGATTTGCCCATAATACATATTTCTATAGCAGGTTAATGATGGCCAGTGAAAAACCTTGATTTTATTGAAAGCTGAAGCAGGCAAAATGGAAGTGTTACAAAAGAAAGAAAAGTCAGATGATTTCCTCTGAAGTTCTATGTAGAATTGGGTTTTTAGGGAAAACTTGTCTTTTTCAGTAGTGTTGAAAGCACGTAGAGTCACACTGTGAATGCTGTATTTTTTATTTTTTTTTTCTTCTTCTTGGAAATTTTTTTTCTGGGTTTCTTATTTGTTTGGTTGTTTGTTTTTTTTGTTTGTTTGTTTGTTTTTTGTTTTGAGGCACATTTCTGTTCCCCTTAATTTGCGTTTGTATTTAAAAGAATGAAATTTTTTTGCTTAGCTCTACTTATATCCCTAACATATGGCTAGATCATAGAGGCTTCAACTTTGGACAGATAAGCATCTGGGGCTTTGTAGCTCCTACTTGCAAGCTTGCAGCCTGATGAAAAGTAAAGGCTTATGGAGACAGAATGAAAAACTATCATCACTGACTCACAGATGAAGAACTAAAACTTTAAGGAATTAAATAGTTTTTCCAAGACTAACACAAAGAAAGACTTCTAAAATGCGGCAGAGACAGGGATTTATAAACCAGATCTTGCCAGTCTCAGTCTTGTACCTTCCTCGCATCCCAGTGAGATCTGGTTTTAATCCTGGTCTCTGCACCAGAATTCCAGTGGGAATGAGATCTTTCAGGGAGTCAGAGTTAAAGATGTATTCCAGCAGCATGCTGTGCTAAGTTGTGGTCAGCCAATCAAATATCAAAGGGATTAAGTCTGTGAATCATTTAACGGGAAATTTCTCCTGCCTCAGTAGCATTGATGTTTTAAGGTGTGAAATTCAAGAACGGCTTATTTCTCCTCTGGTCAGACAACTGCTCTGTAGCCTGCGTTATCAAGAGGCAGTCAAGAAGATCCCCTTGGGTTATGTGGCTGGTGTACATTTTTGTATTACCATAGTAGGCTAGTTTTAACCTGCAGAATGTAATCCTATTTACCTCACATGTGCTCTGTGCCCAAGGAGCATGTGCTCCACTTACATATATAATTTGCATTACTAGAGCACCTGGCAGCCCAAATCATAGACCAGGGCACTATTGTGCTCAGTGCTATGTAAACATATAGCAAAACAATGCCCTCCCCTTCATCAAATGGTCTTATAACAAAACACAGCAGATAAGATTCACACAAAGGGTGGGTGGGGAATAGAATTGTCAGCATAATAGACTACAACACTAGGGTACTTGCAGCCTGTCATCAACATTTCTGCTTATATTGCTGAAAAAATTTTGAAAGAGAACTTTCAAAGACATGTGAAAGTTACTTACGGCTAGGGGAAGCATCTCCCAGGTAGCAGGAATAGGTGGAAGAGTAGAGGGCAGAAAATGTAACAAATAGGCAATGAGAACAAGTATCATGGGCTGATGGGAAGCAGAAGTCAATCTCTCATTGCAGAGTAGGAGAAGTCAGGTAGGAAAAGGATAGTCCAGAGAAAGAGTTTTGAGACCAATAATGGCTTATATTTAATTGAAATAAATGTAGTCCAGCATCCTTGGTTACAAGTTAGACAAGAATGCATTCATCAGGTTTTGAGAAGAATAGCAAAATGAGGCTTGGAGATGGTTTTCTGGTTTGGGTGGGGTTTTTTTGCAGGGGCCTGGAGGGGGGCAGCATGTATAGGAAATAGTATTTCATAGGTTAATCTGAAAATATACGGTGGGAGAAAAAAATCTAAAGCAAGGCTGGAACTGGTGAATGTGGCCAGATTACAGGCATGAGTTGCAGTCAAGATGGTGATCTTGTCCAGAGTCATCAAGAGAGAAAGTGACAGGAGAAGTTTCAGATGGAATTATGGAATTATGAAATGCCTTTTAATATCTAATTTATGCTTTAAAATCGTAGGGTCAGAATGAAAGACTAAGTATGGGCAAAAGAATCCAGGTCTGCAAATGAATAAAGTCTATCCACTAT
>NC_141395.1:49179530-49289530 GCF_034619465.1 Leptosomus discolor | reverse complement strand
AGCATGAGCTAGTACAGCTTGAGAAAACAAACCAATCTCCTGTAGCTGTGGCTGTAACAGACATACATTTCCCGTGGATCCAGCACAGAGGGTGACCTGTAACACATACTCGTCACTGGTTTATATATGCACATTCATGAGTGAGATTTTTGTACTTATTGGAACGAAATTCTTTACTTAGTAGAATCCAAGAGAAGACAAATCAAAAACTTAAATAGAATAACATTTACAAAAAGATAAGGCTACTAACATTACTGAGGTTTCTAAAGACAGAGTAGGAAATCAGGTTGTAAGAACAGAAAACTACAGTCAATCTTGGAAGCAGAATTTTCCAATATAAGGTGTAATTTTTGAAAGAGATTGGGCATAGACACCTCTCAGCATTCTTCAGGAGCGCAGATATAGTTGCGAAAAAACCAAAACACAGCTTAAATGTGACTTCCATATGAATGGCTGCCTGAATTTTTTTACAGCCTTAATGTATGAAGTGTACCGTTTCTTTGTACAGTTTCTGAGGCAAATATTCACAGTATTATCATTATAGCAATCATCTATGGCTGTTAGATATTGTCTTCAAATTCTAGTTTTTTTTCTTTAAGATATGAGCAAATGTTCAGTTTGGGGGAAATATAATGTGCATTATTGTCTTGGTTTTAATGGTCTAGGTAAAGGAAGTTCCAAAATTACTAGAAGAGTTTTTTGCTTGCCTTGGCCTATGATTAGTGAAAAAGGAGAACTACTTTTTTGGATAAGTGTTTTAGTGTTGGACTGAAAGAATGGCCTACTGTCTGCAACCATTATTTTGCAGAGTTCATGTACATGCAAAATAAAACAATATTGAATAACATACACTTAACTCCACACCTCTGATTTCTTCTTAACTGGAAATTTGGACGATAATGTTCTGAATATTTGTTATTTTCAGGAGTAGAGCTAAGCTCTGAAGGTGACAAGAAAAAATCCTATTCTTTTGTGTTGTTAATCTGTTAAATCACACAGGATCGTAGACGAAGTACTGGAAGAACACTAAGACAAATATTTTTAAAATATGCCTAAAAGTAAATGTTTCCTTTTTTTAAAAATTTTTCTACAAGATTTGTAATCACAGAATCACACAGAATCACAGGATGTTAGGGGTTGGAAGGGACCTCGAAAGATCATCTAGTCCAACCACCCTGCCAGAGCAGGACCACTTAGAGTAGATCACACAGGAACGTGTCCAGGCGGGTTTTGAATGTCTCCAGAGAAGGAGACTCCACAACCTCTCTGGGCAGCCTGTTCCAGTGCTCTGATGTGACAAGTCCAAACGAAACAGGAAGTGCACCTACTATTTTAAATGTAGTTATCAGGAAGTTTACTTGAGCCAACTCAAAATATCAGTTGTAACAGAAGTGTCCCTAACAAATGAACACCCGCTTTCCCTGTAGAAAATTGCAAGGCATAATAATCCAGTTCAGTTTTAAACTGACCACTAGACTGACAACTCAATTGAAAAACCAGTGCGACATGCCATTCACCTCAGTGAGAGCGCTGCCACATGACATGAAATGCTTTAACACCTCTACTTAGTTTATGTAATCAATAATCACTATATGCCGTTTTCATAGACTATTCCTTAAAGGACTCTGTAAAAGCAGCGATATTTTAGTACTTTCAAAATATTTTCTTTACTAAAGACTAAATCATGCATTTAGCCACCATCTTGAAGCATGCAAAGCAGACCACGGTATAAATATACATATAAGAAAAAGTTCCATATCAGAATTATGCCTTGAATGACACATTTAGATTAAAGACACATAAAAATCTCTCGATCTCTTGACAACAGATGTGATTTACTTAGTTTTTGAGGACTCTGATTTACTTACAGGTTTTGAGGAGTCTGCTCTCTTTATTCTAGAAAGCATATGGATTACTTTAGTCACGGAATTAGCTCCTGATATTCAAGGAGTATGCATAGTAGGTGATGTCTAAAGTTAAAAATCTCCCATTTTTGGCCTGTTATCTTCAGGTGAACACAAATAGACTGCATTGATCTCTAACATGGCACATTTAAGGACTCCAGCACCTCGACACTGTTGCAGTTTTGTGCTTGTGTTCCAGTGGCTGTCTTGCATATGTGTGGTTTGTTTTTTTATGGTAGGCACTGGTATATCTGAGAGAAAAAAATGGTTCAGCTCTGAAAGATGCTAAAATGACGTCAGCTTTCTTTAATTTCAGTAAGAATATAACAGTGGGAATAATTCAGTGGGGATCTAGAACTGGGTCACTACTAAGCATTGATATAGCTATGTTCTGCAGCTGCATTTCTAAGAGTCATGAACTCCAATACAAAGCAAGGGCACTCAATCCATATGTGGGGATTGAGTATGTTCTATGTATGTTCTTGTTGACTTTTAACTTTAATTTTTGACACCATTGAAAATAACCAGGAACTTATCATGGAAATAATGACAATTGACAAGAACTCATAATCCTTTGGAAGCCAGAAATTCATCAAAATAGGTTTTAGCAGGAACAGCACAATATTTTTTGTATGAATAAATAAAATTCCTCGTAAAGACACAAGAGATTATTCTATTTTGCATGATACAAATAAAACTGTCCTCACAAAATTGTAATCTTACACAATTTATGGTAGTTTCCCATAAATTATCCGAGTACATTGGAAGCTTGTTAATAATTAAAAGTCTTTTACTTTTTCAACTCTCAAATAAGTATTAGAGTAAATAATTTCCAGTCTTCATCTGACATGACACCTAACCAATACAGGCATCACAAAATAAATAATTTATGAAAAATATTTATTTAAAGAGCTGTAATTTACCTTGCATTTACCATATGCCATTCATCCAAGTATCAATATAAAATATTCATTAGAGAAACTCATTAAGACAAACTTCAATACAATGAGGTGATGGGCCAACAAAAAACATCAATCATCAGAGGGTTTAAGTTGTTATTAGTCCATATACATAAACTAATATTTCAAAGTAAAAAAATACTAATATTTTTACATTTACCCTGGAATCACCAGGGCTACATTCGAGCTTTTTCTTCACTTGTTTCATGAGGCCCAAGTGGTCCGTGACAGAACACAGAGATCTAATTTATTAATGATGAATAAAATTGATGTAATAATTAATGGGAAATCTATAGCTAATCTTAATGGAAGAATAGCTAGGCATGTAATAATATTTAAGTTTGGCATAAGAGATCTTAGTGCATGCATTGCAAACAGGGCAATTACTTGTGAATGTATGCAACTCTAGATTAACCGAAGTGTACCAAACATTAAAACAGTGCAGGACTCCCCACATGCAAGGACAAGGAATCTGTTATAATTCCTAACACACTGTTTTTAAACTCTGCCTTAGGTTAGTGAGATGATATGTATGTGGGTAAACATTGGGAAGAGCATATGCTATCAATATCCTCCAATCAAAAATAACTGTCCTGTGTGAGAATTCTTTTACGTAAACAAATAACATGACCTCAGGTCTGAATTCAGACAATGTAGCATGCCACATCAATGCATTTATGGGATTCACCCACAAAACTGTGTATCTTGCTCCCATGTATAGATTCTTCCACATTAGGAAGTTCTGTTAAATATCTGCTTCACATAGACTGCATTTCTATTACACTGTTGATCTGTGATTAAATGTTCTAATAAAAGTAACTGGCTTTGCTACAAACAGAACATCTGGAGCAATGTTTAATTTCATGTCAAACATATACAGGAAACACCTGTCTAGGTGAAGTAATTTAAAAAAAAATGACATTAATCCATCTGTTGTGGAAATGCATGTCACAGTTGTCACATTAAAAAGCAATATCAACAAACACAGAAACCTTAAATTACTTTGAAAGGTAAGTCTTCTAAAATTAACAAAAAAAATCATTAATCTAAATGTTACCATGTCAGTCTGATTTCATACTGAGTAAGATCTTTTTTTTTCTGTTCAGATTAAAAATGTCTTTCTATTATTGCACAGTAAAACTTCCAGATGTGACATTAAGCTACATAATTAGAAGATTAAAAGTATTGATGTGACTCTTCCTAAGCACCTGTACAAAATAGTGCCTTAGAAGACTTAAGATAAACAAAATTCATTGCAAATAAAAGGAAAAACATAGAAATAAAGTTAAATATAGCTGGCATTTAGAACTGTGACACTAACAAGTTTGTACAAGACACAATGAGTAGGACAGTATGTTTGTTCAGAAGCTTAAAAAATTCATACTATATGTGAAACAAATATTTCTATTTTGTGTCATTTTTCCAGTATTTCTTTTCTTCAAGATATTAGTACAAGGTGTACTATATATTTTTAAATACTTGTTTGGAAGACAAAACCTAAAGAAAAAAAAGAAATAACTCCAATATCCAAGAAGGATATGTGGCCTTTATGACAGAGGCCATACATTTCTGCCATACATTTCTCCAGGCCGTTACTAACTTTCAATTAACTTTCCACCTAAAAAAAGTCTTTCAAGGCTACAAGCACGGCTGCTTCTTCAGTTGAGGTAAAATTTATTAAAAGCAATAAAAAAAAAAAAAAAAGATAAAAAAAAAAGGGAATGATTCCTGCTTGAAGGAATATTATGACAGGGCTATAAAGAAATTTTGTCTGAGCAAAGTTTAATAATTATACATTACAGCATCTTAAAATATCCTCTGCCTCATCTGGTACTGTTCACTGTCAGAGGCAAAACAAGTGGCCAGCTAAAAGTTTATTTGGCCTCTTTACCAATTTGTATGCTCTTCTGCTTCCCATTTCATTTGTTTTTGATCACAGGTAATACCAGGTGCTGTTTTGTTGAATCATTTCTACTGCATTTCAAAACAAAGTATTTTGTATCTTCTTAGGTAGATTCTGAATTATAGAGTCATCTGAGGGCATGGCCCTTTGAGATGGGTTAAGGAGAAAATTCATCAGAAAATGTACAAACAAAACACAAGTCTTTTTTGAGTGCCCTCAAAGTACTTTGGAAGTGATTTAGGACTGAAGTTTCTAGATCTTCCTACATCATTACCAGGAATGTGAGGACAAGAGAATGCGGAGGGGTTTGCGAGGGTCTACTTGGACAACCAAAGTCATGTTGAGACCTACAAAGGCAAAAGTAGAGATAAGGCAAATAACTATAGCAATCTCTGCTTGCATGTCGAGGGGTCTCAGAAGAGACTATGGGGCTTATTCCTTACATGCTTCTGTTTGCAGGAGGGTGAAAGAGCTCCTTGATCTTGTGAGGGACGAGCAAAAAATCATGCTGGGAGCATCAGAGGAGTCAGTAGTACCATATGTGCTGGACTTCCACAAGAGAGTAAGTGGGTTTACGGCCCTAGCACGCCATAATAACCTTGCTGAAACACAGCAAAAGCAGAAAATCTGGTATGATTGACAAGTTAAGGCTTAGACATATAAGGTGGGGCAAAAGGTCATAGTTCTGATCCCAGCTTGGCAGGAAAACTGTAAACAGACTAGGAGGGACCATTTAACAGCATTAGACAGGTCAACAATATTATCTACATCATACAGCTTCCAGAGAGATAGCAGAAGCACAGACTCTACAGTTTTAGGACTAGCAAGCTCTAGCAAGGACAGGAATTTTCTTCACTATATGTAGGCACAGTGTGAAATGGAGGTTAAATTCATAATGGATTTAACAGGGAAAGCTAAAAAATACTATGGTACAGGGAATGATTTCCTCATTTCAAGCTGTATCCATGAAAGGATGAGGAGAGTGGTGCCAAGATCTGTCACTGATGCGCTCCAGACAAGCTGGGGCAGAACTCAGCAGTAAAGCCTTGAGTGAGGCTTGACTCTTCAGAGACGCAATTACAAAGGTGTAACAGTCAAATGAAAGGGAAGTACTGTGTAACTACATCTTATGGGCTGGACCTAATGTCTTAACCATTTTTGACTTCTCATAGGGGTTTTGTGATGGCATTTACAGCTATTTGCTTTACTGCAGCAAGGTTATTTGGAATAGGGACTCAGTGAATTGTGGATTTTACATTAATGTCAGAAAAAGTGAAAATAACCCATCAAAGATAAAAATAATTTCCTAAAAGAATATATTCTAACAGCTCTCTTAGACCTTTTAAATGTTGTATGACTATTGAAAGATTGTCACTTATAATCTCCCTAGACATTTCCAGTCCTCCTCATGGCACCATCAAAACCAATCATATATAATTAAGACTAACAGCTCCAGCACATCAGAACAACAAATTTCACTTTTCTAGAGAATTCTTTTAGTTCTTCATGCCTTATCTTCACAGATGTCAGGCAGCTTAGATAGTCTGCAGCTACCACAGATTGGGAATGACAGTGTGACCTCAGCTGGATTTAGCAGAGATGGAAACAAGAAAAAATTGGGGGTCACACTCTGAGTGGTGAAACTAAACAACACGGAAGTAGAGAAGAAATTGACTTCTGAAGCCTCTGTGATGGCAGCATGTGGTTCTGATGGTGAAATAAAGTATGCCCATTGATTGGGCTACAGTGGGCGGCTACACACCCCTAGCATTACCATGCGTTACCTTCTCAGAAGAGCAGTGCACAGCCATCAGGACTCTCGTTTGCTGCAGGCAAATTTTCTCTTCATGGAAAGAGTTGGAGAACATAGAATTGTTTCAGCTGGAAAAGACCTTTAAGATCATTGAGTTCAACCATTGACCTAACCCTGCCAAGCCCACTGCTAAACCATGTCCCTAAGTGCCACATCTACACATCTTTTAAATACCTTCAGGGATGGTGACTCAACCACTTCTCTGGGCAGCTTGCTCCAATGTTTGATAACCTTTTTGGTGAAGAAATTTTTCCTAATGTCCAATCTAAACCTCCCCTGGCACAACTTGAAGCTGTTTCCTCTTGTCCTATCACTTGTTACTTGGGAAAAGAGACCAACTCCCACCTCACTACAACCTCCTTTCACATAGTAGAGAGCAATAAGGTCTCCCCTAGCCTCCTCTTCTCCAGGCTGAACAACCCCAGTTGTCTCTGCTGCTCCTCATAACACTGGTGCCCTAGACACTTCAGCAGTTTCATTGCTCTTCTTTGGACATGCTCCAGCACCTCTATGTCTTTCTTCTAGTGAGGGGCCCAAAACCCACAGGAAGCTGTTGCAAAGCTTTTCAGGATATAGGGAATGGGATAATCTGACTATGCAAATCCTGTCATGCACCCAGGCTTATGGTGTGGGACACAGGTTCCTGCTGTCTCTCAGGTTTACTGGAGCCCATGCTCAAGTGCAAACGTACCACGCCCAATTAATCTGGATGCCAGGTTATTTTGGACTCAAGGGCAGGTTTGAACTTGCATGTATATATGTGTATACATACATATGCAGGGTGTATTACATATATCCATATTACAACACATCCATACATATATATATATACATGTCAGTAATATACCCTGAGATACATTGGCTCAACCAAATGAAATTTTTAGTAATTGAAACAGGAACTTGAAACAGGACCTCAGCACTGGAAAGAGAAATGCCAACTAATGTAAAGATCATTTCAGTCTCATAGACTTAATATGTCGTTGAGAATTTCTTTGTGGCTCCCTGTCAGACCAAGATCATACAGTTTAGTTTAGATAACAGAACAGTGTGACTAGCTGCACTTCTGAGCAGAAAATGTGTTGCTTCTTGAACGTGAAAGTGTTAAAAAGGATTTGTATCACCTTGCTACTTGTATATCTTAAACATATGTATGAGTCATTGAGAAATTCAATCTGTGTCTGCCCCAGAGACTGAACTGGTGATATCAACATTCCTCTTCTGAATTTTAGCTGTTTCGCCTTTTTCCCCATAAGCTCTGTGCTGAGAATGAGAATTTAACATCATTAATGGACTATGAATTAAGAAATAATTGTAAAAAAAGAAAAAGGAAATTATTTAAGTTTCTTAACTGACAAATAATGAGACCTTATAACTGATGTCATGGCATTACCTTCAAAAGCAAAGGAGGAGAGAGACCTTTTCTGACAACTGACCTTTCTCAGATGCACAGATGTATCTGTGATGCCTGTATCTAACTCAGCACTAAACTCTAAACACCTTTCAGAAGCCTCAGCTCATGAAAGCAATTCAATGTATTGTCCATGTCTGAAATTGACTGTAATGACACTGAAAATACTGACTATTTCCTTGAAAGAAATCAGTGTTTCATAAACTAGACACATGCTTCTATGATAGTTTTTCTCAAATAAGAGTGTTGTATGGGAACAAAGTTATAGTCTTTGGCCTACAACATGTTCCAAAGACCTTACTACAATTATAAGGACCTTTCATTCTCTCTTGGATTTCTTTATTTGCAGAATCCATGACTTAATTGCATAAGACCGTGATTCCAATCAGTTCTCCTGTGTCTCCCTTCTTTGAACACATTGTTACAAAAGATATAATGCTTTTATTAAATGTGCATTCAAATCTTTTCTCACAGTTTAGATCTCTTCACAAAAGATTAATACATGAGAACAATTTTTAGCCATTCCTTAATTCTATAAGGAATGTATAACAAATGTTCTTTCAAGAGATGATGTCTGCTGTCATTCTACTGTCATGAATAAACTAAATAAAGCCTCATTTATCTAGTAGTTTTAGTCCCTTCTTTTCTAACTGCCATTAATAATGTTGGGAAGGATTCATGAGATGCAAAAATAGTTTTAACCTGGTGGAAATATTTTTTTTAACTGTAAGAAACATCTTCACATATGAAGACAGAGTCGAATATTCACACAGGTCTTTCAGATTCTGCTGCTGCAGCAGTACGACCAATCACTGTGCTAACAACGATAGCTTTGATGACCCTGTTTGTTTCTTTCTACAAGCGAATCCTTAAAGCTCTGTCTTTTTGATGCAACACGGTCATAGACAGCCAGTGATTAATACTAGATTAAGCTAGAGAACATGAAGGAAGGTTGTAACATGGCCCAAGAATACATCCAGGGAAGACAGGACTTAAACATCCACAGCTATGAGTTGATTTTCCTTCTTGCAAGACCACAGTCCAGCTGAGATAACCACTAATTGGGTCAATATAACACTAAACCTACAGCTGCAAAGTACCCCTCTCTTGAAGAAGAGTCAGCTATCACCATTTGGCAATAAGGTACTGACACCTGACTGTGTACCCCTGTTACCTGAGCTAATATGGAGAGGAGCTGCTCCAAGAACTAAGCTGAGTCTCTTTAGACATCCAGTCACAAGCAGTGGCAAAAGTTCAGAGAATCTGTTTGTAGTGTTTAGTGTGGCAGAGGAGGATGAAAAGGATTAAATAAAAGAGCACTGAAATGCTACTGATGGAAGAGAAGTCAAGGGCATTGGCAGGAAACATTCCTCAGGTTGGACCTTACTCATTATCTCACATTAGCGTTCCCATTCCTCACAGAATCCTAGTATAGTGATGTGGCTTCCGGCTTCCCAAACAATGCTTGCAACCACACAGGAGGCCACATCTGGAGTACTGGGTCTAGTTCTGGGCCTACAGGTTCAAAAGAGACAGGGAACTACTAGAGATAGTCCAGTGGAGGGCTACGAACATGATGAGGAGACTGGGGCATCTCCCTTATGAGGAAAGGCTGACAAACCTGGGGCTCTTTAGCCTGGAGAAGACTGAGAGGGGACCTTATCAATGCTTATAAATACCTAAAGGCGGATGTCAAGAGGATGGGGCCAGGCTCTTGTCAGTGTTGCCCAGTGACAGGACAAGGGGCAACGGGCACAAACTGGAGCACAGGAAGTTCCGCCTCAACATGAGAAAAAACGTCTTTACTCTGAGGGTGGCAGAGCGCTGGAACAGGCTGCCCAGGGAGGTTGTGGAGTCTCCTTCCCTGGAGATATTCAAAACCTGCCTGGATGCAGTCCTGTGCGACCTGGTCCAGGCAAACCTGCTTTAGCAGGGGGTTTGACTAGATGATCTCCAGAGCTCCCTTCCAACCCCCACCGTTCTGTGATTCTGTGATACCTGCCCAGTGACTTATTTTGATTTTCCATTCAGTGCCCATGGGCTAGGAGTGCTCATTTAATCCTAAATGTTCTTCACGGGTTGGTGTCTGGCAGGGTTTTGGCGCGGTTTTGGTAGTGGGGTAGGGGGCTAGAGAGGTGGCTCCTGTAAGAGACTTCGAGAAGCGCCCCCCCCCCCCCCCCCGGCTCCAATTTCGGACCCACCTCTGGCCAAGGCCAGACCAATGGCGCCTCCGCAAATAACTATTTAAGAGTGAAAGAACGTGTTAACTGTCTGCTTTTGTTTGTCCGTCTGTGTTGGTGAGGGGGAGAGAGGAGGGGGATGGGAGAGAGACAGCCCTGCGGACACCCCGTCAGTGAGGAAGGAGAGGGGCAGCTGTGCCGGAGCAGAGGTTCCCCTGCGGCCCGCGGTGGGGTGGCGGCTGAGCCCCTGCAGCCCCTGGAGATGAGCGGTGGCCCAGAGGTCGCCCTGCAGCCCGCGGAGGGCCCCGGACCGGAGGGGCAGGGACCGGGCCCGGAGCAGCCGTGACTCCGGCCGCGCTGGAGCCGCCCGTCGGTGGGAGGGCGGCAGCCCCGGGAGGGACCCGCGCTGGGGGGTTCTGGGGAGCTGCGGCCCCGCGGGAAGGACTCGCGTTGGGGCAGCTGGTGGAGGGCTGTCTGCCGTGAGAGGGACCCCGCGGTGGGGCAGGGGAGGGCTGCGAGGGCCTCCCTCCCTGAGGAGGAAGGAGCAGCGGAGACATCTTGTGCCGGACTGACTCTAACCCCCCCATTCCTGCACCCTGCGCTGCTGGGGAGGAAGAGGTAGCAGAGCTAACCCTGGGGAGACCGGAGGAGTGAGGGGGGCAGGTGTTTTGTGTTTAAGACCTTGTTGTAGCTCGTTATCCTTGATAGTGGTGGTTGTTTTCTATTAAAGTACGTTGTTATCCCCAAGTTGAGTCTGTCTTTTGCCCATAACCATAACTGGTGAGTGAGCTCTCCCTGTCCTGTGTCTCAACCCTTTTTGGTTGTATTTTCTCCTCCTCACCCCTCAGGGCATGGGGTAGGGGTGAGCAAGTGGCTGCAGGGTGCTTTTGGGTAGGCTCAGACCTTGACACAGGTGCTGAACAAACCAACAACCCAAAGTGGTATAGGCTGTGTTCTATCTTCCTTCATGGTTTGGAAGAGCTCGCTTGGAACTATAACAAGTGGGCAGAGCATTAGAGGTTGTGGATAATGACATGAGGGAGAATGGCCCCACTGGGATGTTGCAAGGAAGCCAAGCTGCCAGCCTGAGAGATACCGTGTACTTTTGCTGAAGAGTGTGATCTTGAATTCCACTTGCAAAGAGATTTCCAGTGTGTGCCAGACTTTCATTATAGTGATCTTAAAGCTTTGTCAAGGCAGATAGGGGCCCAGACTTCTCCAGACCTCCAGGTAACTTGGCAAGGTCTCTACTTCCCCAATCTGGGGAGGCTAGTTAGGCAGCTATAAATGTGCTAATGGGTCAAAGGCAGCCCTTGCAACATCTGCAGGGGGGACTGTCTTGGGATAATTGCTTCAGCAGCAGCTGACTGGGGAGAGAGAAATTTAAAGAGCAACCAAGTGTAGGGAAACACACAAAGGTATCAAAAGGAGATAGAGTACTCAAGGACTTTTCCTTGGTGGTTTATTTCCTTTTTATTTCCCTCTTTTGGTTCTGCTATTTGTAAGGCAGGATGTCCCCTCTATATCCTTTTTCACAATTACCTCTAAGACCAGACAAGTACTTTTTTAATGTTATTTTTTTTTCTGTGCAACCTTCCCCAGAGCGTATCTTGAAGAAGACATGTGCATTTAATCTGAGTATATTTTGAGGCATTCCAAGGCTGGTACTTTGCAGCTTTGAGTTCTCCCTATTGTGTGCTGGACTAGCCTTTCCCAGATTTTCTGACTGCACTTTTATAAAAGTGTTTTGGCCTCAGAAAAAGGAAAGGAATTCATGTAAATAAATGTTTTTCAATTTTCCAGTGGGGCAGAGAGCCTTGCAATGTCATTTGATTTTCAAACTCATCTCTTGTCCCTGTGAGAGATCTTTGTTTATGTTTCACACAAGATTTTTACACTTGAAAGCAATGAAGGATGCTGTTCTTTGGGAAGGGTCTTCATAGTTTTGATCTCTCAAAATAGGAGACTGGAACTTGGTCACAAATTGTCATATTCCTGCTCTGAGTTTTGTAATTTGGTTTAACCAACAGATCATTCAGAAGTGTTATTAGGTATTTGATATTCTGGTTAGCATAAGGTCAGTTTCATCATTTATATCCAGGGAAAAACAACTTAAAGAGTCTTAGGTACAGCTGTGAGATGTCATGAGGATCAATCCTACTTCTACAAATCCTATCTGGATATCACCTTCTGGTGACTCATTTTTTTAAAAAATGTAGTTTTCATTCGTACTGAAAATCAGTTCATATGTCCCCTGGTATTTCCCTGCTCCCAAATATTTTTAAATATAGATATCACCTATGTTTTTGAATGCAGAGAAAGAGGTATCTTGCCTTGTTGCTGTTTTCTTTAAAATGCAGAATCTGTAACTACAATCCTGAAAACTTAGAAATATGTTTATAGTTAAGTCGTATATAAACTGATTTTGGTTTAAAAGTTCTTCATGGCTAGGCATTTCAAGTCTATGTGCCTGCATGCCCTCTTATATATAAATGATAGCAGTTGTAATTTTATTTATAATAATAAGATTTTCAGTCTATCCCTTCTGTTGGGTTAGTGGAGTTTTCAATGTGGATATTTACTGTATTTCACAAGACTTTATTAATGGTTGCAAGCATGCGTCTTCATTCAAAATCATCCAGTACCAGAAAGTGAGCTGTGATGTAGAAAAGGCTGTTGAATTTAAAGCTTGATATGTATTCAGGAATCTCCTGCATATTTAAGATAGAATTCCTAATATACAGAACAATGCGAGAGATCCCAGCTTGGCAGAAGTTACTGCTAGTACTTTCAGTGAATCCAGGATTTCATATCATGTCTTATTCTTCCCTGAGGATAAACAGAGTCACCTGGTCTTAAAACCAAAGAATCTGTTCTTGTTTCTCAAATATGGGAGAGCACATACTATACTGTCTGAGGGCTGAGAAAAGTAGAAGTAGTAAGAATCGTAGCTGTACCCTTAAAAATTTATAAAATTTTAAAATACAAATAGGGACTAACATAACTTATGTTCTTCAATTAACTAGACAGAAAGCATAGAAATTTGGTACTTGAAAAAAATCTGTAAAACAAAAGTATGTTTCTGTATTGGCTTCTTGGAAATAGCCTGCTAGCACTCCTACAGGATTAAGAGGACCTTGGGCTGAAACAAATGAGAGAGAAACTGTTTGCAATGTGTTGGTAATGTGAATGAAAGTAAAAGATTGCTCTGTAGAATCTGTCAGCTTGTAATTTTATGACAGACCACAGAATTGTTTTGGTTCAGGAACCCACATTATGATATAGAAACTGCTTTTCCAACCTAAACCAAATATATTTTCAGCTAGGAATCAGCATTTCATATTTTAGGCACAATATACTGTCACACTGTGTGATGTTGCTAATGATGTGCTATGCAAAACTGATGAGATACTGGCTACTTGCAAAAAATGTAAAGTGACATTCTATGCACTTACCTTCAGCAGGAACAGTCCTTGTAACATATGTCATGTAGTAACAATGATACAGCCAGCTGACACCAATTAAAAAGTCACAAGTGGTTGCTTTTTTCTAATGTTCAAAGAGCTCAAAGAATTTAGATGTGTACATTGAGGATCAGATGCACAGTTGCATATTCTACAAACTATGCTTTAAACAAATCAGCATACAGATGGCTGTGACAATAACTACCAGGAAAAAGTGAAGGGTGAACTGTCACAAAGTTTGACAGGCCATCGCATGCTGAAGGTCTTCTTTTCCTATTGCCATTTGAATGGTCTCATAGTATTTCTATACTCTGTTTTGCAGGCAGATGGAGGGTAGACATGGGACTAGAGACACAAGAAAACTACAGAAAATATTTTTATACTTCTATACGAACTTCCACTATGACCTTGGATAAACAATCAATCTGCCTTGGTTTTATGTATCTGAAAATTTTGGATACTACTAGCTTCCTGTTTCAAATTTTATGCATGTTAGTGAGACACTGAGGTACCACAGCAGTTGAATTACTACTGTAGGCCCATTTAAAATTTTTTGAGCTCATTTTACAGATTTTTGTTCTTTATGTTTTTTGATGTAGTCTCAAATGCCAGGAACCTGTACAGCAAAGTAGAGAATCCTGAACTAGTGACAGAGAACAAAAAACAGCTATCTGGAGACAAAAAGTGTGAACTACAGGTCTGGGCTTATCCAGAAATACAGACCAAAAAGGGAAAAAGGGCAGAAAAACACTGCATATGATAAAATAGAAAAATAAGAAGGAATAGGCATGTATTGAAAGGGATCTTCCAGGGCCAAAGTAACTTTTTGGAAGGTTGTTGAAATTCCGTTGGGGTAGTTAATGATAGAAGTCTCTGCACCCAGGGAATCAGATATAGCTGTGTCGATGGATAGAGTCATCTGTAAAATTAACGGAGAGAAACACTATTCTCAACAGTTATGACACTGAGAAATTTTAATTCTCAGGATATACATTGGAGAACAATGCAACTAATAACCAAAGGAACTCTGTATTCCTAGATGTGTTTAGATGACGTATTTCTTAATCAAGTATGCCCCAGAAGTACTTTTGGAGAAAATAAGTTTAAGTAATTAATTAACGTGGAGTTAATTAAAAAATTGCTTCAATTTAAATTAAAGGGAAAATATACAGAAGTAGGACAGTAGGTGAGGCTTGGGATTTCAGAAGGATCTATTTTGATATGGGAATTTAGTAAAGTAGTTGGGTTGGAAACCTTGAATACGTTAACCTGAGCTCAAGAATTTAAGGCCTAAAGCTTTTTCAAGTCAAAAGTGTTAAATATAACAGCAATCTGTGTCACAAATAAGGAGACCTTCCAAAAAGGAGATTAATACATGCATAACCACTTCAAAACCTGTATAATCAGAAGCATATAAATAATGGGGAAAAAAGTATGATAACAAAGAAGATAATGTTTTAAAATCAAGTTAGGATGGAGTTTGCCAGGAGATGTAAAGTGTATGAAGTGTCTTAAAAGCAGGTTGGTTTTCACCCCACTGCTCCAGCTAGACGACTGTTCAAAGTTTTCTGTGAACAACCAATTCAGAATTTCCTTTTTTTTTTTTTTAACTTGAAGACATTCAGGATTAATTTCACACTACTGTTACTCGGACCAATACTGACTTTTAGTTGAACTCTTTCTTCCAGAGAGAAGCAAGCATCCGCAGGTCCTGAGGGAACTGGTGGATGAAGTGGCCAAGCCATTGTCCATCATATCTGAGAAACGGTGCAGTCAGGTGAAGTTCATGCTGGCTGGAAAAGGGAAAACAACCCCCATATTTAAAAAGGGAAACAAAGGAAGACCTGGGGAACTGCAGGCCGTCAGTCTCACCTCTGTGCCTGGCAAGATCATGGGAATCATCCTGGAAACTATGCTAGGGCACATGGAAAATAAGGAGATGATTGATGACAGCCAACATGGCTTCACTAAGGGCAAATCATGGCTGACAAATTTGGTAGCAGCCAGACAGGATTACAGCGTTGGTGGATAAGGGAAGAGCAACTGACATCATCTACCTGGACTTGTGCACTGTCCCACACGACATCCTTGTCTCTAAATTGGGAGACACATGAGTTTGACAGATGGACCACTTGGTGGATAAGGAATTGGCTGGATGGTCGTGCTCAAAGAGTTGAGGTCAATGGCTCAATGTCTGAGTGGAGACCAGTGACAAAGTGGCATTCCTCAGGGGTCGGTATTGGGACTGGTGCTGTTTAAGCACTTTGTTGGTGACATGGACAGTGGGATTGAGTGCACCCTCAGCAAGTTTGCTGATGACACCAAGCTTTGTGGTGTGATCAACAAGCTGGAGAGAGGGGATGCAGGCTGGGCAATGAGTGGATCGAGAGCAGCTGGTGGATCGAGAGGGATGCTGGTGGATGAAAAGCTGAATATGAGCCAGCAATGTGCACTCACAGCCCAGAACATGAATCGCGTCCTGGGCTGAACCAAGAGCAGAGTGGCCAGTGAGTCAAGGGAGGTGATTCTCCCCCTCTACTGCACTTTTGTAAGACTCCACCTGCAGTGCTACATCCAGCTCTGGGGCTCCCAGCATAAGAAAGACATGGACCTGTTGGAGCAAGTCCAGAGGAGGCCATGAAGATGTTCAGGGGACTGGAGTACCTCTCCTATGAGGACAGGCTGAGACAGTTGTTCTCAACAGGGGCTGTTCAGCCTGGAGAAGGCTCTGGGGAGACCTTATAGCGGTCTTCCAGTACTTAAAGGGGGCCTAAAGGAAAGGAAAGGTGGGGAGGGATTCTTGATCAGGGGGTGTAGTAAATAGGACAAGGAATGGTGGCTTTAAACTGAAAGAGAGTAGACTTAGATTAGACCTTAGGAAGAAGTTTTTCATTGTGAGGATGGTGAGGCACTGACACAGGTTGCCCAGAGAAGCTGTGGCTGCCCCCTCCCTGGCAGTGTTCAAGGCCAGGCTGGATGGGGCTTGGAACAACCTGGTCTAGGGGAAGATGTCCCTGCCCATGGCAGGGGGGTGGAACTAGATAGTCTTTAAGGTCCCTTCCAACCCAAACAACTCTGTGATTTTATGATTCTGATTCCCCCTTCTGGTGTTCTCAGGCAAAGCAGGTCATCCCTGCTGTTTTTCCTCTGCTTTTGCTTCCTTTACTATAGTTCTTTTAGTTTCATTTAATCCTTGAATGATGGCACCAGGAACTGCAGCGGTTACCAATCTGTGCTGTTACAGATAGTTCCTTGTTACTGACTCTGACCCCTCACTGTGTAAATTTGCCTTTTCATGGCTCCGAAACAGTGGTGATCCCATTGTCATCAACTAATACTCCTCCTACCAACCCTTCTTCAGTTGTTTTTGCTCTGATGCTTTCCCAAAATAGATATGTCTATCAGTAATCCATTAGTAATACTAGGATGAAAGACGAGCTACTTCAGATGAAACGTTACGTTGATTATTCCCAGCTGAGGAACTGGAAATAAGTTGTCAGTTACTACATTTTTCTGGAAACTAGAAGGACATTCCTAACTAACTGCCCTACCAAGCAGTAAGACTCTGATGACCTCCTAAACAGCCTTGAAGTAAAAATTACCCTAAATGGTTTTCAGATAGCTCAGTAACTCTTTAAAAGGGATTTTATGATGTGCTGTCTGTGAGTTTGAGTAGAAGACACAAAATCTTCTCCAGTCTGTCAGTTCTAGCTGTCCCTTTCTTTCTTTCTTTCCATAATTAGATTTCTCTCCATATTTCTTTAATAAAAGCAGTTTCCATCTTACAGCTCCTTCTCGTGTAGTCTTTGGCTTACTTTGCAAAATACAGAAAAGCTGTCTTTCCACCTTTCTTCTCTTTTTCTGTTTGTTTGTTTGGTTTTTCTAATAGAGAAAGGCCAGTCCTACTGTTGATGCGTTGTCTCTATTCATCTCCTTGAACGCATGGTTCAGTTTTATGCTGCAGTTTTGAAAAGACAATGCTATTTCCAGATTTGAACCCTGATAAAATGCATGACACAGAGGGAAAAGGGGTAAAATGCCTGGAAAATTAAGACTTATGGCAATGTAATGACCCAAGAAGAAAGCACTTCCACTGTAGAGAATTCCCTACAGTAATTTTGGAAATCTCATTACAGACAGATCTTCTGTTACTTCAAGGTTAGTCTCAAATACAATTTTCCTGCATTTCTGTGTAGTAATAAGAAGCTCTATTCTGCCGAGTAAGCCCCAGCTCTTGAACATCTATAATTCAGGACATTTTGTAGAAAAAATAAAGAGCGTAGTATGCCAATTAAATCTCCAAGAAGACTGGATTACCACAGCTTTTTTTGATCATAGCCTTGTTTAGTGTTTGGCAGGGTAATAAATAGCAGAGAGAGATGTAATATTCCTGTTTCTTCAGGTTCAAGTGTTACAGTTCAACTTGGAAAGCCAATATTAGCTATTTCATGTACTTAGGAAGGAAGAGAAAGAGCAAGACAGACCCTTGTTCAAAATGGCTCAACAGCTAGCCTTTTGAATGAAAATGAAGGGAAATAAAAGAATCAAAACAAGACATTATAATCATACTGCCAGCTATATGGTCCTTTATTTCAAATCTTTCTTCCTTTAGCAGCTGAAATGAGATGCCAAGCCTTATATTTATCTGTCTAGAGATGGCTGGTCCTACTAATTTGATGACAGAAGAGCAGAGAACAAACATTCTGCTTGATGCAGAATATTTAAGGAAAAAGTCTAGCTGGTGACCGAATGGTTTGAGCAATTCAAAATTGTCCTCACAGATGCTAAAAAAAAGAATATAAATCAATTTTTCTGAAATTGTTGCTCTACACACTGCATCAGTAATTAAAAAAACCCACAACCTATATAAAAGTTACCCATATGTATTTAACAGCATCTTTATTATCTCATTCATCTTTTTTTCCCCTCCTTAAGTATATATTAATACATCTATAAAAATGTTATTGCTCTTTCTAAAAGATTTCTGCTGACCAGCCTGTTATTTCACAGGATTAATTCTGGATAAAGGAAAAGCTGCCACTCTCTGATCGTTTTTCTTGGGTACAGATGTCACCCTTCCTTTAAGTTAATAATTTCATAACTGGTGATATGGCTGATTTGCTCATAAAAATAAGGACACTTTGGTCCTATATGTTATTTATCATTTGGTTTCACAAAGAGAGCACATTTTGATGTACAAATCCATTCTCAAACAAATCTGATTCCTTGCTAATCCATAGCATATTTTGATCTTTACTGGGTAATGAAGACTTCATTTTTATGTGTAAAAAAATCTCATGTATAATACAAACAACATTATCTCTAAAACTGTGATACATCATCATACATGCAAAACCAAAGCCTTGGGTAAGACAGCCTGGGAAGTCAGATGAACCACTTCAATTTTCCATCAATCAAATTATAGTTTATTGTTCAGCTGAACTACCTCAGGCAACACAAATCTAAAAACTGTCATTTTGGAAACATTACATTTTTTTTCTGTCACATTATAACCCAGGCCATGGCTGTAAAAAAGAATGTCATACCATTACTGACTGTAATATTCCTTAATTTAAGAACAGCTAATTCATCTGCAGTGTATGCAGTGTTCCTAGTATTTGGAGCTTATAGCAGTGTTCAGTTACAGTAATCTTATCAAACTCCATTAGTACATTTATTATTTTTTAAATAATGGAGATTTTTGAAAATTCAGTTAAGAATGGAATGGTTGTTTATAACAGCATTTTAATGCCTACATTAGAAATAAGGTTTATGTTTCAGTATCATCTAATATTTCAATTATTTGGTTTTTATGAGCACTAAATTGTAGGGAATTTAATTAAAAATTATGCTTCCATGGCATACACCTGATGAAAGGATCTCCTGTCTTTTTTCTGTTTCTTTACAGCGGTGAGCATCATCACTGTAAGTCTCAGAAGTTAAAAATTAATCTGATAAACATTACAAGTCTGATTGTGTTGTCACTCCAAATGTACCTATGTCCTTTCTGACATTTAGGCTGTGAAATTCCTCTAACACCAAAGACCAGCACTGTAATACTTGTACATTTTAAATGTCATATTTGACACTTATCCTAAATTTCTAAATGATGACTTCATGGTTTTCCTTTATTTATCCACATTGTGTTGAAGTGCATATACCAGTTAATGGAAGAGTAGAGGGTGAGAATTACAATCAGAAGAGGGTATACTTCTTCCTTGGTTAAAATAGATAGAATTGAGAGTGGGGAATGAAAGAGGCTTACTAATACAGGTATGCGCCTCTCACTGTCTATATGCTTAAAAATACAGTTGTGAAAAATACAATTGTGTTACCCAAGGAAATAATAAACTTAGTTAAGATACAAGTGTTTAAATAGTGTATGATGAAATTTAAAAATAACTGAAATGTTGTAAGAACATACACTTCACTGCGAAGTTATCTATCATGAGGACACCTGCCCCCCCCCCCCCCCCCCCAGTTGACTACCTGGTAAAAGAAAAACCTGCTAAAAGAGCAGATTTACTGTGCAGTGAGGCAATGAATTTAAGAGGTCTCTGCTGAATAAAAAACTAGTTCCATTGGTTGAGCTGGGCCATGTTCTTGAACAAGTTCAGACATATTAACTGAACTTTCATGTGCTATTATGCACCATTTATTTTTGAAAAATCAGGAATTTTCACTGCAACAATTACTTATGCACCAAAGTCATAAAATTCCTGTTGTTGGTATTCACCAAATCTATGCTAAGCAGATTCCAGCAAGGATTATTGTACACACTTTGTATGTACATGCAAAAATGTGAGGGAAATCAACTCAAGACTACTAAGTGTAAAGAATTTAATCAAGGTATTTGCATTTCCTTTTTTTTTTTTTCTTTATTGAATCAGGTTATTTTATGTAAGATACAAATGTACCTAAGGAACATATTTCTGCTCTTGTGACACTTATAATTCCTGATTATATTTACAGATCCAGTTACTTTTCTGTTAGTCTAGTACACTGCAAAAAGTATAAACGAGAGCACATAAAGTAAGACAAGGATCAGATCCTTATAGTGATTTTTTTAGACGGTCACACTAAGGCTCGGCAGTGCACCATTGTTTTCATGGAAACAGAAATATCAGTCCTAAATTTTCAGAGCATATTAGAGTTTTAGCCACCTCATTCTCTATTTCATTGAAAAGTGCCACACTGATGACCATCTTAAGCAGCAGTTAGAAAGGCATCAGACATAATTTTCTAATTAACAAACTTATACCTTCTAATGTTATGCTTGTTCTGTACAGCACTTTTTCTGTTTTACACTATTTTCTTTCTCCTCCTGAAGAAAATTATTTTTCTTTGAGCTGAAAGCAGTCCCCTAAGCACTTTGCTGTCACAATTGTGGGTTTTCCAGATCAAAAGGAACCCTGAGAATGCCATGATCTTCATTCACAGGGTAGCTAATAGAGAAGTAGGAAGAGGGTGTCATAAAACCAGTTAAAATAAAAATATGACTGACCCATCTAAGACTCAGTAATATGGGCTAAAGTTGCTTCCTCTCAAGTGAAAACATGGTTTTTGTGACTCGTTCCACTGACTCATGAATATATGTATATTTTCACTATGTCTATAAAAATTCTTGTTTTATCCTGTTTTGCCAGAAGCTGGACTTTTCTACTGTGATACTAGCTGCTGGCAGAGGAAGCACCCAAACCTTTGGCATATTCAGCCTTGCAATAAAATGCAGGGTGTTTCCTAATTACAGTATAATTAACTTCAAATGCTATGTTACAATTATGTTCAGGGTGTGACTTAGACAAAATAAAACACTTCTCAGTGAAGGCTGATGTGCAATTCTAAATGCATCCTTTTTTGTGTCTAGGTACTATAAATATTTCAGAATACTATAGGTAACTATACTGTAGATATTATAGTATAGGTAGTACCAAACCAAAACATTTTACGTCCCTGAAATTCTGGATCTTAGTTTTACAATATGAGATGGATTATTCTTTTTTTCTTTTTGAGCTCATTTAAACTCCTGATGTTTAAAATATGCATAAAATCTATCAAGTCATAGCCACGTTTTGCCTAGTTGTATTTAAGATTGTGCATTAGAATTTGTTCAGCCTTAGTCATCACATACAAAGCTTGATAAAATTAACATGGAAGTCTCTGGTAGTCAGAAATGGACATTATACGTGTTTACATATACTTGCTTCAAATCTTTTGAAAACCCTTCCAGCCAATACATTGAAATGAACATGCTCCCTTCTGGTTTGGAAGAAGTACAGCTTCCGAAATAATTTTCCTCATGTTTCAGTCTTGGCAGTCAAACCATCTCTAAAACATGCCACCATCTTTACACTTCTTTTCTTTAGAAAGCGTATTCAAGCAACCTAATTTTTTTCTCTTCCAACAACTGGTTGGAGCTAGGCTTCTTCCAGTCAAGCTCAGCAGTTCATATGACAGGCTATCATAGGTTTAAGTGCCATCCCAGCCCTGAGACCTTCACTGTTACCCTCACATCTGAGTACTCCATGCCCAGAAGAAGCCTGACCTGGAAGACAGGTATTTGTCTCCTGTCTACAGTGTAGCCAGGTTTTGAATGGGCAGCACCAAGGCTCAGGAATGGACTATCTTTCAGTCATCCAGACCATAATGTACTGAACACAGAGCTTGCTTCAGGGCAAAATGCTTTCTTTTAAAACTGTGTCTAAAGGAGGATGTTTTAATATGGCCCTTTGTCATCACCAATTGACACACTACACTTCGATCCACATCTCAGCTATCGTACTTTGCAATCTGCTGTATAGAACACAGGGAATTTCTACTTTTTCTGTTATTCCTTTGTTAACCAACTCTCATCAGCGCAAGTAGAAGCAGTAGGAAACGTGGATGTACCTATTGAAATGGGCACAAAATACAGCTCAGGCGTTTTCACGCTAAAGACATTTTAGTTACAGTACAGAAAAAAATGAACTGAAGTGAAAATGAGGATGTATCCTTAATAACAACTCATGGATGGTTTCATTTATGATCCTATTATAATGGCATGATCTCATTACAGACTCTCCCATCAATTTATAAATAGTGAAAAAATCAATAAATAGTAATGTATTCAATTTTTCATTAAGCCAATGTGTTGGTATAGGCATGTGGCAGGTCCCCAGGTATTCAAATGCTGCTTATGGCTTGTCCTTCTCTGAGATCTTTTTTCACCTTTGTCACATTTTAGAACAGTTTCAAAGGAGAAGATCAAATGAGTGAGGGAGGTTTTTAACACAGCCAATAATTTTTAACTATCAAAATTCTTTTCATTCTCTGCAGATACATATCAGGAACTGCGTTTGTAAATTTGGGCTGCAGCATTAATCACAAAAGAGGGAAAAAAAATAGAATTGATTGTGACAATGTTATTATGTTGTACTGATTGGATCATTAGACACTGTTCTACAAAAATTTTGTAAATTTGAGTCCAAACGTATCTTTTAGAGAATATAAGTCTTACAACACTACAGACAGAAGTTAATCAAAGCAATACTTTCTCTTCAGTTAGTGAGCTCAGGAGGCATATAGGGAAAGGGAAAGAGAGAAAAAGTTTCTTTAAACAAGTGCATGCAAAGAACTAGAAAGAACTTTGATACTACTGTCCTGAATAAAAATGTGCTGTCTTTTATGGAGGATGAAGCTGTAGCTCTGTGCTTCTGAGTGTGTTAATCCTGTACAAACGACAAGTATGGAGTAGTACCAAGGATGAAATCTTACAACTTTTTCATTTGTTAAGATGTGGGATCCTATTTTTAACATGTGACGTGAAAGATAAATTGCTATGAAATACCAAAGAATATAAAAACTAGAAGCCAGAAAATGAGTAGTCGACTTTGAAAATAAATCGTATTGTGGGAAAATGACCCAAATGTTCCAGTTTTTATGAGGGTGCTTGCGCCCCTTCTGACCTTTTTTCCAGATTTGTATTTGGAACTAGAAGGATATATTTCCCCTTTTGGAAATCTCTTTAAGAAGGCCTGTGGACAACATGTGTTGGATCAAAAGTTTTCGAACTTTAAGGTGTTTCAAAGCTTTTTTTTTTTTTTTTTTTTTTTTTTTTGATATTGCAGTTCTTTTCATTACAACTCATTTTGATGATGGTTGGGTGAACTGTTCAGGAAAAAAAAAAGTGAACCTGCCCAGAGTTCATTGGTTAAAAAATCTGAACTAAACTGAAGCATGTATTTTTAATAGTATTTCTGTTTCTGTTTTAGAAGCTCAGAAGCACTAGTGGTTTGCAATATTTTTTCTTGTCTGTCTTTGTATGTTTTTGTGCCTCACACATAAAGACAACGTTTGACTATGAAATAATTAGCCTAAAGCTGACCCACAGTTTTATATCCTGATCACTAGGCAGAATCTGACTATCCCAAAGCCACAGGAGCTCTTTCTGGATATGAAATAAATGTTCATATTTTTAGTTTATTCATAATTTTGTACCATTTTTGCAGACACTGTAGTATTGTGCATATACAGCAAGTGGAAAGTCAAAGATATCGACTATATAAATATATTTTATCTATGCTTCGTAATTTCTGAAATTGTGAAATATATTGTCTGAATATTTTCATTTATTACAGATTGTTCACTTAGAAGCTTTAGTTGCGTGCTTTCTCAATATATTTATATATACATGCATATGATGTATACCAGATTCTCTGGCAAAGATGCATATTTATTAAAGATGACAGGGTCAAACTCTATACCAGTGAGACCAATGTTATATATATATATATATATATATATATATATATATATATATATAATCACTGAGGCAATCACCAGAATCAAACAGCTGAGATAGAACACTAATGATAAAAATAGTAAAATAAATAAATTATTTTTATAAGAACAGTTCTTCTTCATATTCCCTGGTGGCAAGGAAAGAAGCAATCAGTGTATTTTGATTAGAAAATTATTTAATTCAAGTATTAGGGAAAACTTTCTTATTAAAAGAATAGCGTTAGAACAGGTTGCTTAGTGAGGCTGACGAAGCCCCTGCCATGGCTATTTTGTAAGAACATTAGACAAATGTCTGTCAGGAACACTTTATGTATAACTGATCCTTTACAGAGCAGGGGGATAGATTAGATGACCTCTTAAGGTCCCTTCCAACACAACATCTCTATGAAGTTCTGATTGAAAGGAGCCCAATACAAATATTTACCAGACTTTTTTTTTTTTTGTTCACATGGTTACTTTATGACTCTGTGAAAGAGCAGTGAACTGGAAGGAACTGACAGCAAATGTTTAATTTGGCAGTTTAGGGGGGGAAAAAATCTTTGTGCTTATTTTGATATCTGTTACTGGCAGAAAATACAAACGAAAAGCTGCCAAAATCTCTTTGAGACAAATTCAGCCAAATAATTCTCTTTCAATATGAGATACATGATTGGGTCTACAGCCAATCTCTGGACTCTTTGCTTGTAGATTTGACATTACCACCTTGAAAATCTATTCTGATATATTTGTACGCAGAGATAGACAGGCAGACATGCGCACACACTTTCTTTAAGCAAACTGAAACAAAATTTGACTAAAATGTTATTATGCTTGTGCATAAGAATGCAAATAGTTACAGATAGCATCAGTTACAGAAAGCCAGGATAAGGACAACAGTCATATCTATTTATTAGGTGTATTAAACTACTTCCAGTTTATAGTTAAAGCTGTACTCACAGAGAATTATCTGACAGCTGTTACTGTAAGATGGCATGACACTTACCTCTGAAGTCAGGAGCTGCACATCAAGTAGTCACAGAAAAGTTGAAAAATACGAGCCCTGGTTTTGCTTTTCAGCAGAAACAGTTAGTAGACAATTGTCTACTGGACAATGAGCTTCAGATACTGGGTGATATCGACCACGTTATTTCCAGCTCTTCTGTGGGTGATGGAGAGGAGTTAGAGTGGTAGGCAGCCTGCGCTCTGAAAAGGCTGAGATTCCTCATCGTCTTACATGCATCAGGTGGAAGAAAAGCTTTTATCCAATGCACATTCATGATGGCCAGGAAGAACATCACCACAGCTCCTGCCTGGGAGTCTTTGCAAAAGTCAGGCAGATGGACTTCCAGCTCACTTGCCTAAGGTCAAGGACCTTCAAACACTGGTAAGATAAGACTTGAGGGTAGAAGTGGTGTCACATTTGGTGATACCCAGATGCATTGAAATCCCAAACATAAAACCAATGCAGATAAAAAAGAAAAGAAATCCGAAGTTCTCTTTTCTAAGTAAATAAATCCAACATTCCCTGGAGAAGAAGTTTTGAAAATTACAGCTCTTTCAAGCCTCTGTTATTAAGAATGATGATGTCACTGATTGTGGCCAGAAAACAGGTATTTACAGCTACTTTTTTTTTCCTAAGGCCTTATTTAAAGTGTCAGGAAATGGTCCAAGTTACTTAAAGTATTACAATAATACCTTAATCGTTTGCACTTTTATCTTCCTACCATCATCATCACCAAAAGCAAAAGTAGGCATAACTCAACTTTCTCCTGAGAATCTCACAAAACTTTTCAACATAATGATATTATCTATATATTTCAATCATGTTTTATTGCTTCCTCAATTTCTCCTTTTAACAAACATTCACCTAACTTGGTTGAAAAATTGTAACTTTATGAACATGCATTTAATTTGCCTTTGAATATCTTCCAGTGTTGATTAATACTTTCCACTTCAAAAGTATTTTTACAGTCATTTATGCCAACAATCGCTTTAAACTTTGAAAGTGGATCCTTCTGGGTTCCAAATATAAAATTATTTGATGTCATAATGTATTTGGGCTAAAGAAGTGCAACTGAATAAGAAGTAGCCATATTATTTGGACTACTAATAACTATTAGGCCATCTGTTAATCCTTCTTTACTCTACAAAAGAGAGTACAGTTATATTGAAAGTATAGCAGTATCAAGAATTTTATTATTATTGTTATAGTGGATGTTAACTGACACAGTTCAGTTAGACTTTGGACGACTGTTACACCATAGACAAGTAGCTTTGAAATTTCCTCAGAATCCCTTTCTTCTGCAAGCTGTGCCAGGGACAATAAGAATTAAGTATGCTGAAACTGGAATATTTTGGAACAGCACTGGTGTGGGCGTAAGGCAAAAGCGAGAGGTTTTCAACAAATTCAGCACAAGTAGTTTGCGTACAAATGGACAATTTGTTCTTGAAAATGTTTCCATCTTGTTTTACTATTAAACACAGTCAGGGACAATTCTTGATATAAATTTTGATGATTATCATGGAAACTTTGGCAGTGAAAACCAGTGAGAACATACTGTAGGAGAATGTCATTCCTTCCAACTTTTTGGTCAACATTTGGGACCAACTGAAAAAATATATAAAAAAATTAACACCCACAGTTTTACACACAGGACAACAGGATTTTTAGTATCTTAACTGCACACTCTTACTCATATTCCTGGTACTGAGTATTATGGGGTAGAACTTGTAGACTCAAACTTTTAGTAAGCTCCACTAGGTGCCTATGTCTACATGTAGTACAAAGTCTTTAATTTTATGATGAGTTTTCAGTATGTGACTTCGCAGCACTTCTATCAGTTTCAAGTATTTTGGAAATCAGCAATGCTGTTACAGAGGAAACGGTGTTTTCTGGGGCTGCAATTTCGTCATGACTTACACTAGATTTTTGTGCTACCAGGTACTAATCTGATTTTGTTCAAAGGTGGATATGCCATTGCATTACTAGTGAGCTGGCCAGAGCACACAATGTAGCATTTATATCAGCTTTCTGCTCTTACAGGGGTTCTGTGTCAGCTGTAGAAGGAAAAGTGGTACCTGATCCAGCAAAAAATTGGTGGTACAAATGTAAGGAAGATCTTATACCAGAGGAGTGCTTTGCTTCACGGGGCTGTGGCATTTCCAGTCCTATAGCAAGAGCTCTGAAGCAAGATTTACTGTATTGTCAAGCCATGGCCTGAGGGTTTTAAGCAGCTTGATTAGAAGATTCGTACTGTCATACAATAAGATCCGTTGAATGTGATGAAAGGTTAGTATTTCACACAATGATTTGCAAACTTTCAGTTGAAATCCAGTAGGTTTGGGTTTTCTTTTACTTTCTTCTTTTTTTTTTTTTTTTTTTTTTCTCTTGGCAAAAGTGGGTTGTGTGTATTTTCTGCCTCCAAATTTCAATCGGTCGTTTTCAATCAATATCACAGCAACTTCAGTGCAACATGTGGTACATGCATTTCTAAGAAAGCAACAACACACAAACTCATGCTACATTTGTTGCTAGTATGTTTAGAATAAGAATATGAAAAGCTTTATCTTCAAGAGGTAGTTTTAGTGAAATAAGAGTTATAAATAAGGACAGATGTCTGAGCGTTTCATATAAAGAAAATTGAATCTAGGAGCTGTAGTCAGATATTTTCACCCCTTCATGAATGGCATATTTCTGCTTCAAGATAAAAGTAGTTCTCAGAAAAGGATATTCAAGTAGGGAAAATAATTTGATGATTCAGTCAGGTCCAGATAAAAAGAGGGTTGTTTCTAATGGGAAAATGCATGCGGTCTTTCAGGATTGACTCTTGTCCAGCACTGAATGTTCCTCCAACGCTGATTACTGTGAGATGCTATCAGATTCCTACAGAGGTAACAGACAGATATTGCTAAAATTGTTAACACATAGGAAAAAATTCCCAGGAGATTTTACCTCTGCAGCCTTTTTTATATTTACTTTTTAATTTTCCCGTTTTTTGATGAGGGGTTTAGCTGAAGTGTCAGGGCAGTAATTGAGTCAGTAACCCCCTTTTTCTTTCTCCTCTTCCCCACCAGATAACTTTTAGGAACAAAATTCTATCCCATTTGACAATAATGGGAAACGTGACTGCTATCAGTGGCAGGGCATCAAATCTTTTTTTCACCTGCCTATACTTGTTTTTCTCTTTCCGTTTCCTTTACTCACCATGTAAAATATGCTACACATTTTGAGAGACAAATTCTTTGAGATACAATATAAAAATTAATGCTTTCTTGGCTTTGACTAAATGCATTATTTAAAAATGTTTGACTTAGCAATTATCAACAGTTTTACCGAATGCATTGTTAAGGCCATGTCACAGTACAGTCATACATTCAAAAGCAGATCCCCACCCTAGAATGTTATTGTGTATTTTTTTCTGTAAGTCAACACCTTAATGAAAAAATCTGATTTTTATATAGGATTTTCCACCATGTTTTGAAGACCTACAGAGTTAGGCATGTTTGGAAGTTACAAATCATAGGGCTGAAAGAGCGCCGCAGTAAACAGTCTTGCTCTATATGACAAATGTAATGACAAGAGTACAGAGATATCACCAAATACAAACCAGACCTTCACGGAACAAGCCTTAAACTGAATAGAGGTGCAAATAAGCCAACACAATTTTTAGAAAAGTCGAATGCAGCAGTCTGACTGTCTAATAAGCTGCCTGACTGGCTAAGAATACCACTAACAACAACAAGAAAAAAAAAAAAAAAAAACAGAAAAAAAAGAAACCCACACTTCAAAGAATCAGGAGGGTGTCTTCAACAAGTCAGAAATTGGTTTTTGACCTCTCTGACTCATGTAAGCTTTCAGGATTCCCACCTGTTGTTTCTTTTCTAAATGATTTAATGACAAAAAAGATAATATTTTTTCTTCTTTTGAATGGAAGAAACTCCTCCCTTTTTGTATTGGTTATAACACTGCTCAAGCCAGCTCTGTCTAATATTGCTCTTTCGGGGGCAGAAACAAGAACTGTCTCTACTATGTTTCTCTGCATTTCCTACCATATTAACAGCTTGGGTAACAGAAAGTTTTGCTGCAATTGTGCATGAATACATAGTTACTGCTAAAACCAGTTTTGTTTTTTTTTGTACTAGATAAATTCAACAAGAATGATGGTTTGCTTTTTAAAGAAAGAAGACATGCCATCTAAAATGCACCATTGACTGC
Organism: Leptosomus discolor; assembly: GCF_034619465.1. Classification (NCBI taxonomy): domain Eukaryota; kingdom Metazoa; phylum Chordata; class Aves; order Leptosomiformes; family Leptosomidae; genus Leptosomus; species Leptosomus discolor. Next base: position 49,259,926 of record NC_141395.1, on the reverse strand, counting down.
AGTTAATATTTTCAAAATGCAAGTTAAAGATTGGAGACTGCCATTTTTCACAGCTGGGACAGAGGCCTGATTTTAGAAACTGCTGTCACTCATGTCTCTTTGAAATGGGCACTCTAAATCTGAAAAAAAATCCCAAATATCTGGCTAGGCTCAAAATGTTGGATTTAGCTTAATAGAAAGTTTATTTTTTCTTTAATGCAAAATGCCAATGAAAGCAAAACTTGGGAATCACCGTCCTTGTACTCCGTTTTCAATGACACAGAACATGCTGACTGAGTCTTCAAGAAATAACAAGGTATTCGGAGCAAGACCTATGTGGTGCTGAGGTCAGAGGATCTGAATATGCTTAAGATGCTCAACACTTCACAAGAGCAAACATCTGGAAGTGCCCTGGTGTAGAATTAGGTTAAAGCATAAATTGGAAAGAAAATGCGAGTAATAAGTAATACCAGATCTTAAGTTCATTTGGAAAAAAGTGATTGAACAAAAGATTGGAATCCATAACTGAGACAAAACTAGTGGACAACTTGTTAAAAACCCCCACAGGATGCTAAGCATTTTTTTCCCCGGTCCTCCATTTTTATTAAGAACAAGATAACCTTCACCCTCAACTTGTGATCTCCCTGTAAATAACGAAGAGGATTACAACTTCTTTCTGTTTTTAACTTTGATCCTGCTGAGAAACTCTGCAACGCTTTCAGCAGGTCATCCAGATAGTACTAGTCATTACATATGAGAAGAAGCACTCTTGAAGTAGTATATATAAGAAGAGGAAAACAGTTTCGATGGTAGGAGTTTAAAGACCATACACAATATTGCTGAAAGTGTAAAACAAGGTAGTTAGGAAACTTTAGGCTGTGAAAACAGAGAGTAAAATACTCAATTGTTGACTCTAGAATGCACTTTGTCCTTTTTTTCTAAAATAACTTCACTGCTTAAACAGTGTAAATAATGTTTCCCTGTGCTGTAAAACTCTATATATTCTCGTGTTTTGCTAATACTTTCCTAGAAAAGTGCTGTCTTATTCTACCTGTTGTATTTAAGTGGATCTATGGAGGGAGTTCCTTTCTTCAAGCATTGCCCGGTACATCCCCTGTGATGCAACCACACATGCATAGGTCTGCCTTTCTTCACTTTTCCCACCTTCCTCCCAAACTTAGATTTCTGACCAACAGCTTCGCCGTAGCCTACCTCTCTATTTTTGGTATGCTGGGCTTGTTAATTGTCAAGAAGAGTCTCAAAGACGTCAGTGGGATACCAGTTCATCCGTATGTTTTTACTCTGGATCCAAGATTCACCAGGGTCATTATGGCTGCAAGGATTTTCAGGGGGGGGAATCTGCTGGCTGGTTGGGACACAGATGCACTTGTCAACCCAAGGAAACCTAATGTGAATTTGAGAAATGTAAGGTGAGGAAAACCTATTTCATAGCAGGACCCTTTTTAACCTCTCTGCGGCATTTTATTTATGTTATATAAGGAGGAGTACAATGGTTTAAAAAGTGAAGAGTGCTTTTGAGGAAATTTTATTTGTTATATAGAGAATTCAGTACTCAAAAACTTAAATTTTGCTGAAAGGAAAAATCAAATACTTCTCTAAACTACAGTGATAAACTGCTGTGTTAACTATTAATAGGAAAATGCTTAGAGCAGGATGAGCAAACTTTAAATTGAATATGGCCACATAAACATGTCTCAGAGTATTTCAGATATTTAAAATGCCACATCCTATTCGGTGTTTATGACTGTGGCATAGTATAGCACAAGTAACTTCAGTGTATTGTGAATAAGACTAAATACGGCTCCCAGCGTAGTCCACAGAAAAACTCCCACTTACATTACTGAGAGCAGAAGCAAGCAGCCCTAAATTAGTAATGGCTGATGTGTCATTAGATTTATCTTCTGCAGCCTAGGACCACTTCTGTGTGGCATGATTCATTGCAGGTTCCAACATAAATTATGGATCCAGGGGAAACTGGTAGTTATACATTGCGAGTTGCAATGGCTGGAATTTGTGTTCTGCTTCTTGTTCTTTCTCTTCACTCTGGACATCAGGTTAACAGTAAAAATATTGTTTAATTTCCCATCACCTCATACATGTTTTATCACATGCAGTATTCCCTCCTCCATTTCACAGAAACTTGCCACCGCCTCTCACATCTGTACTGTAATAACCAATAATTTAGAAATTAGATTCTCCTTTCCTCAATCTTCCCCTGTGCTCGGTTACTGAGTTTTGTTACTCAGATGTTGAATTCAGCCCTACAGCTGGCCAAGTTCAGTGCAGATTTCCATGGTGGTTGCTATATGACTCACGGTGACAATAATGACGCATGGATCGGTATGGTTTCCAGAGAGCTGATATTGCATCAAAATCTGTTCTCATTAAGCAAAATACCCAATGACATTCAAAGCACAATTAATAACCACAGAATTTTGCCAAAAGCAGTAACCACTAAACTAAATGAGACAGTGTTGATTACACAAATAAACAACCACCCTGGAAAGCTTGCCTATTGTCTAAAACAATGCATTTCTACTATTATTTATGTTATGATACTGAACAGAACTGGAGCCTTGTTATCCTAGCTGCTATACAAACACAAATTACGTGATTGCAGTGTAATTTGATACAAGGTGCAATAAGTAACAAACCACAGAAAGAGATCTCAGGTCTGAGGGAGTTTCGTATATATCCAGTTTATTCGTTATCTAACAATATTTATAGTTGTTACAATTTTGTCTTTAGTAATCTAAGGACTGCTTGAAACTGAAAATAGGCAACTCAGTCCTGGCAATTAAATTAAAAGCTTTGCCATGTGAAAGCTCTTCGTATTGAAAGCATATTTTTTTCTTAAGGAAAAGATGAACTTTTTATTGGCCTCCCAATGTAGGGCAACTAACACATTTCAGCAGATTACACTTTCCCAGCAAAGTCTTTAGCAAAACTAGAAAATCTTGCAGAAAACCATACATTATTAGTTGTTTATTACTGTAGTGTGCACAATTGGAGATTACAGATATAGTGTCTCAAAAGACGTATCACTGAAGGAACCATAAAGCCAGAGAACACAAATTTCACCTTGGAAAGAAAGATTTAACTCTTATCTTTCATAAAAAGCCAGTGCAAAAGCCACTTTCCAGTCCCAATCTGTTATCTCTTCTCCTCCCTGGTTTGCATATCTACTTATTTGCTTCTTATAAAAATCTTTTCTGCCTCCTTTCTGTCTAGGAAACAAAAAACATGAAGGGGAAATCGTTTACTGTCTGTATAACAGAAAATGTTAAATTGTCTATCTTCAAACAGTGGTTACATGCACAAAGTAATCAGAAAAAAACGATTTATGAAACTACATTCCTGCAGATGCAGAAGGCTTACAATTCAGTCCCAAGATGAAGTCCACACCAGCCAAAGAAACAGACAACGAAGATTCCGGCAAGAAACACAGCCCTTGAGTCATACTCATCATAACAGTAGGTTACAGGAAAAGATCTTGGATCAGAAGAATAATTATAAAAACAATAGCTTCCCTTTAAATTCTGTGGGCCAGCAGATCTGACCCTTACTGCATATAGTGAGCTCCGTGTTGTTAGAATCTTAATTTTTTTAGCAACACAATGAGCTAGGGTGAAATGTTGTAACAGGCCTTGAGCTTTCCTTCTTAAACATCTGTATGCTGCGCCTGGGCTGACTGTGTTACACTCTGTCCAGCGATGGTGAATACCCACCACACAGTACATTTGTGTTATGAATAGCACTCCAGTATTTTACTCAACAACACAGTACGCATAAAAGGCCAGAAAACAGATTGGAGTTTCTCACAGGAAATATTAACTTCACACCTTCCTTTATGCCAGGTGTTTTTATCTTTTTGTCAGTGAATATGATGAATGTATTTGGAACTTAAAATACTTTTCATTCATCTCTCCTTTCTTTTGGTTCTGTAGTCATAGGCAGCAAGAACTTGGGGAATTTTGTACAGGGGCAAAAAACCCCCAAAAGGAATTAATTTTTCAAAGGATTCACTTTAGTGAATGACTGTTGTAGATGCATGTCCAGCAAAAACAATACAGTTCATTAGTCTGTTATTCTCTATGGATTTGTAACTTAAATCTCAAGGCTTCTTTTCCACTGGAATTCTTTTTTTGGAAAGCCAGTGAGATACTGTTTTGTTTTTCCCTTCTCAGACAAGGACCACTTTGTTAGCCGTTTTAGGGTAAATTTCCAAAACCATGCATGGCAGGTACATATACTAACCCAAACAACAAAGTTTGATTTTAAATCATCAAGGTGGTGTGCATAAGGAAGCTGAGTATGGAAACGTGTCTTGAAAGTTCTACCTTTCCCTTCTACATTAAGCACCATTTTGGAAAGGTAGCCCAGAATACTTTCAAAGGAAGGAGACATAATTTTGCATGTTTTCCCCCAAATTAGAAGAACCAAGTTCTAAAGATTCTCAAAAATAGCAAACAAATAATGATGCATGGCTGCCTGTGCCTGACACAGGTTACTGTTCTACATGAGCAGCATATCACCTTCTACCCTCAGCAAACACTACCCTACAGCTGACCATTCCCTGCAAGATCAGTTATCCTATTACTGTGTAAAAACAAAATGAAAGTAAATCCAAACAGTATTAGGTTTTCATGTATTTTTACAGAAAACAAAGCTGATATGACTTTCCCAGCTGAAATTATACCAAATAATTATACAGTATAACATTGTTTAGAACAGGTTTAGCCATTGCATTGAGCTTGCTTTTCAATGGATTAAGCTAAATGACCAGCCATAGATTAAGTTTTTAAATTCAGTCCTTCAACTTGTTTAGGAAGGACCGGAAAAAAATCCCAGGATTTTTCTCTATCAGAGTACCTTTTTAGTATAGAAGCCTGTTATAATCGATCATGAAAACACCTGCTATGAACAGCACTGGCATTCTCTTTGCTAGATTTATGTGTGTGGTAGGGAGGGGCTATGTAGTAAAAGAAGGCACTAGAAATATTTCCTGCATGCCTGATCATTTCCTGCGTCTCCTCATTCAGTACCACTCTCAGGTTCTCTCCAGAGAACTTTGTTGGAGTCCTGAGACAACTTCTTTAAAAGCTATGGGTAGCAAATGTGAGTCTTGGAGCATTTTTAGCCCTTGTTGACCGAGCACTTTTTCACTGCTTCTCAAATAATATAATCTGTTACGGATGACTTAAAGTTTCCACAGTTTGTGCATAAATTACTTTCAATAACACAAAGTTAAAAAGGCGAAGGGTAAGGAAAATCTTTCACTTTTGCAATTATCCATTCTGAAAAATCCAGAAAGAGAAAGGAGGAATTTTTAGGGAAATGTATAGCTAGGTTCACCTCTTCTTCAGCAAATGTCAGCGAAGGAAAAGGTTCAATGTCCAGCCCTGGAAGAGAAGGGCCAACTTTGCTCTCACACAGACTATTGTAAAGCTGGAGACAGTCCAACCAAACTAAAGTGGAGAGCACCTGATGGTAGGCATACCAAGGCCCAAGATTTTAATGGAAATACACATGCATACAGTAACCCCATCACAAATAAACCAGTATATCATGTTATGCAGCAGGCAGGTTTAGTGCTATTTCACAGTTTGTGCTTTGGACTCTACTTGCAGTGAAATCAAATCTCCCGCTGATGCAGAAGATCTCTTTGCTTTTGCAATAGTGTTTAGCTATTTGCTTAAAGAATTCTTTCACATGGTCTCTAGACAAGGGAGTTAATACTTTTATCATATGTCACACTGTATCGCCAGCTAAAATGGTTATTGTTGGTGTATTCCTGCTTCATTTTGCATAAACTGACATCATATACTGAAAGAGAAAGAGGGCCAATGTGCTTCTGAGAAATCAAATAGTCATGAGACTTCACCTGCTACTACAGATATGTACATACGTACACATGTACACACATGCACACACACATGTACACACATGCACACACGCAAAAAAAAATAGCAAAAGCGACTCAGCAATTGCAAGAGTCGCAATTTACCATGGAAGCCTCTACTTAATATTCCGCTTGATCTGCCAAGTTTATAGCCTGACAAATCTGAATACAAATGTCGATGCAAATGAGGATTCATTATTCTTACATCGTCTTTGTGTTGAAGCTTAATGTAACTTGGTTCCTGTGGTTGCTCAGGGAATGTAGATTGTAAGACAGGAGGAAAAAAAAAAAAACTGACAAAAACGAGAGAAGCAAATAGGGAAAAGAAAAGTAACAGAAATGGAAATAAATGGAAAAAAAATATGCTAGGGTTTCAGACTAGCAAAACATCAAACTAATACATTACATTCTTCCCTATTTTGTCGTATAAGGAACATTTGCTTACCATTATCAGCAGAGAAGGAGTTAACTAACCAAGACCAGTCTCCACAGAGTCAAAACATAACAATCCTCCTTTTACTGATTATACAATATTGTGCCCATTGTGAAGTCAGTGCCCCATTTATCTGAAAATTTCAACATTCTTTCATAATTATAGAGCTCATCGGCTGGTAGAACCTGTACATTTAGATCTATAAGAAGATTATAAATGAATTCAAAACCACCCCACCAGTTCTGCTTCTTTCATTATAAATTACTGCTGAATAATTCAGAAACACGTTAAGAAAACTACAGTACGATTAATAAACTACACAATGAAAATCACAATAGTTTAAATCATACATTTATTGTCCCATTTATAGCCCATCACAAGCAAGGGTTGAAAAGCACCAAATTAGAGAAAACATGAAATGCTGCAAAATTATGATTAGATCCTCAGTGCCACAGTGCATTGTTCTAATGAATCTTTTGTACGGTTAGCTTATGCTTACATATAAATACCTTCTCAGTAAATAAAAATCTACTGTAGGCTTGACTTTAGAGAAGCTGTAAAGCTTAGCATATGCGATGATCCCAAAGTCAATGCTGTAAGGCTTGCTTCTTCATCCATAAATAAAGCACATTTGCATCCATTCAGTCAAATTAGCTCCATATAAAAAGGTGGTTATAATTAGCTCCTATTTCAGGTTCACGGTTAAAACTCAAGCATGCCTGCTTTCTTGATTAAATCCACCATCGTCTTCCAATAGCTAGTGCTAATTCTTCCAAGGAAATATTCAGTTGAGGTGTTATTTTATTCTGCAGTGCTGTTACTTGTCTAATTTACGCCAAGTCCCTGCAGTGCTTTCCTTAAGCCATCCTCTTTGTCTTGCCTTTGAAATTTACCAAATCTTACAAGAAATCAATACTTAATTGATTATTCACTTTTCTGCAGCTTCAAACAGCAAGCACGCATAAGATCCTGGAGTAGTCACCCGATTTCCAATGCAGGATGTTGCTTGGTGGCAGGGATCTGCTAGTATCCAACAGCAGGCATTCCACGGAGCTGTGCAGTGGCGTACAGTGCCAGCATCCAATAAAGAAAACGAAGATACTCTAACGAAGCAGGAAAAGTTCCCATGTGAGACAGATCCATATCAATGCTTTAAATAAAAAGCAGAGGCTCGGGCTTTCGGATAGAAGAGCACCATTCTCTTTGCAGCTATCCCTCTATTTTTTGCTTACTCTTTTCTTCCCATGGCACTGAAGAGGAATATCCAAAGTGCCACCGAACTCGGAGAACTCCACGCCGGAACGGGGGTGAGGCTCGTGCTGTACCTCTGACATAGAATAAGGATGGCAAGCACGTAACATTACAAAATGTAGGACAAATTCAGGCGAGAGAGAGAGAGGGAGAGCAAGAGACAGATGGCGGATCTGGCTAGGAGCCAAAGCCAGTGAAATGAATTACATTGCTGAATAACTGTACACCATTGATTCTGCCACTTGTTGCTGCATGGCAAAAAAGGGCCCTGACGTTGGCAGGAATCTCCTCGCGTGTTGCGCATGCCGCAGACAACTTTTTGCACGTAACTCACCGCGCTGACAACGACACACTACGGCGGGGAATGTCGTGCGTGTGTGTGTGTGTGTGTTTGTGTGCATGGGGGAAAGTGCGTGCGTGCACGTGAGGGAGCAAAAGAGAGAAAGCCGGAGTGTGTGTGGGGGGTGTGTGGGTATGTGCCTGCGTGAGTGGTGTGTGTGTGTGCCTGTGCGCGCGCGTGCGCGTGCGGAGGAGAAAACAATCCCTGCAATCCAGCCATTTTGTTTAATGAAGAATGGAAGGCTGGCATTCAGAGACGTGGTTATGTGCCGCATATTAATGTGGGCTCTGTAGACATCCTCCCCCTTTTTAAATGAGTGGCACAGGAACGAAGCCCTCTATAGAGCAGCCACCGTGGGAGCAGGAGCTCGCAAGGTAACATATCATCACTAAACCTACAGACGTGGCGCCCGCCACGCCACAGAAGAACAAGTTGCTCTCTGGTGAGGAGGAAAAGCTGGTCCCACGGTTAAGGTGTTTGGGTGCTTTCGCAAAGATAGCCAGAGTCGAAGCAGATTGTTCAATAAATGCTTCGTACCCAGGATGAAGGCAGACATTATGGGATGCCCAGGGGGCTTTGGAAATCAAATACAATATTTGAGTAGCACAATTTGAGGTACATTATAAAAAAGCAATTTGAATTGCCAATGAGGTGACACATATCTGCATGCTAATTAGACCTGTGTCAAGCTTAGTCTGCCGGGTTGTGTTGATGGCTAGGAATGCGCTTGTAACTCTGCTGAGAGATTGTTTCTGCATAAATTATCAGCTTTGTCCTACTGATCATTTTCTGCAAACAAACATGAAATGTAGGATCAAAAGGCAATTCTGAAATTAAAATTATTGATTGATAAAGCCTAGATTTCAGAATCTAATTAGAGGAGGTACAAACAAAAGCTGATATTATTACAGATTGTGCCTGAGCTAGCAGCTAGATTGTGCAAGGCTCGTAATTTATCTTTGTTTATGCAGCCAGGATATTAAAAATGTAATTAAAATGGTAGAATGATCTGATCAGAAATAGCCACCTAGTGGCAAGCATATTATTTTAAATAGATTATAAAAGCATTGATCTGTGCAAATAAAAGGTTTTTTTCATGACAAACATAGCAGCTCATTGAAACTTGCTGAGCAATTTGTCTTTTGCTAATAAGTTGTCTTTTGTGTTTTGTTCCATAGATAAGCAACATCATTTATAACCCTCATTTGCACACTAATAAACATTCAGTTATTACAGGTGGTGTTTGGAACATCTTTCATAAATTATGGCATATGAAAATGGAAGAAACAAATAAACCCTTTTCTAGACATGCACTATATACCTTTTGTAAAATTAGAATATTCATCTGACAGTGGCAGGAGAAGTTGCTTATTAACTCACTCTATTGCTCTGTTTAAGCCATGAAAGTAGAAACACTATCAATATGTAATTCAGCTTCTTGCTATCTTAGTTACTTAAAAATTCTGTACAAAACACAGAGGGCCCAATTTACTAAGTCTGTGCAGATTCAATTACTAAATTTCATGGTAATAAAGAGATCTTTGTGATTTATACACTATTTTTACCCTCATTTAGCACCTTTCTCGAGTTGCCAAGTGGATTAGGTGTTTAAAGAATGGACTGCTTAATTGCACATGGTATAGAACTGAGTTTTGAAATTTCTCTGCCATTGTGAGCTATGGACAGTGAACCTGCCAAAGAAAGCTTTGTCATATGTTAATGAAGCTAGACTATGAAAAAACAAACTATAAACAATTTTTTAAGAATATATAGTCAGAAGCTTGTAAGTTCATGAACAGGGCTTGACTCATGATTTCTTTTTATTTCAGTTTTCCACATTTTCTACACTATGCAAATCCTCAATTCTTTTTTAAGAAATTCACAATTTAGGGTCCTGTCAGCAGCTCTGGGGTCTTTTGTTAGGTGCACTTAAAATGCCAGATTAAATATTAATATGTGGTTAAAGTTGTGCTATTTTGCAAGCCCTGAAACCTATTAGTAAATCATGATCTGGTGACTGATGCAAGAAATTTCAAGGCACCTAGTGCAGATTGCCCATCAATCTGATGGATCACTAATTTTTAGTGAATCAGGCCATTGGAGTTTTAGCTGTAAGCAGATGTATGTTTCATTGTGATGGGAAAAGCAGTCCAACTAACAGAGCAATTTTCTGCACTGAATATGTACCGTAACAGGCAGAGTTGTTTTGCATAATCAGTAAGTTATTTGAATACAAGTGTTCCTTTAACAGGCTGTGCATGAGCGATGCCGTTCTTGAAAAATACCCATGTTTTAAACTAGAAGAGAAAGCTGTGTTATTTTTATAGAATAGTACTAGGATTTCCAAACAGTTCCTCAGCATGGTAGAGCTCCAGAAGGACACCGAAGAAGAAAGCCCAGGGAGAAGTTGTGTCACATCTTCCCAGCCCTCCCGAGGAGCTGCATCCCTTCAACAGGCTTCATCACCCACTGACCATAGGTCATATAGGCAAAGCTTTTAGGTGGGGTGAGAAAGTATTAGGAAGGATCCTGAAGGATCAGGCAAAGGAAAACGGAACCCGAAAGAAGGTGGGAAACAATCTGGGTGAAAATACTGAAAATACTTTTAGATAATAAGCTACTGCTTTAGAGAAGAAAGGTCCTCCCTAACATATGGTGTGTTTTGGCATATGGCTGAGTTCCAGCCTTCCTAACCTGTTAAGAAAAAAAAACAAACCCCCAAACCACACTCTCTTTATTGGCCATCTTTATTTCATACAGATGAATCTTGACTTCTAGTTCCTTATGATATGGATTTAAGCCACTGATTTAGGTACTTACTAATTATAAAGTGTTTCAAGTGTAGAGATACGAGCACAGCATACATGGCCTCCCATTTCATAGCTGTCCTTTTTGCTTTCATAGCTCCTCTCTCTCTCACTTTTTAGCAGTCTCCTGACACTCGTATGGAAATCACCCCTAGAAAGAGACCGCTCCACACCTCCTCTGCCAGTGCTGTTTGGCCGTCACTGAAAAATACAGGTCTGAAAGACTGATAAGTCTTGCATGTATCTGTACCTTTCACAGGTCACCCTCTTCAAAACACTTATATATCCTGCTTAAAAAAACCACCCCAATCTTAGTCTAAAATAAAATGCAATTAACAAATTCAAGATTTATTCTTTAGTAGAAGGCTACAAATATAAGCCTTTGCAATCAATATATTGAAAGTACAACACACAGTATATGTTTTTTTAAAATCATTATAGTGTGCAATAATTCAAGGCTTTCCCAAGCTGATGGACAGTCTAAGAAAGAGAGTCGAGGTAGTGTTGGTTTTACACCAGGTAGCAATTTTTACTATTTTAAAATACTAAATAATTTCTTTTATTTAAAGAAAGTGTTCCTAATCAATAGGCCTTCTGGTATTGACATTGCCAAGTAATATGCAGCAACACCAACCATTCTGAAATATTCCAGTGGGCTTTTAATGTGAGCGAGAGTCTGCTGGGAGCAGCCTCCCCGGCCGAGGCACATGGAGGGTGTTCTCCTTTCCACTAAGCCCTGATCAATGTGAATTTATTACCACTTAGACAAATAGAAAGCCAGGCTGTTTGCACAAAACCAAACCAGCTTGGATGTATGGCCCACATCAGAAAGACAGACAAATATTAAAAGTAAAGCAAAATAGTAAAACAATATGTGGATGTGTTTTTAGCTTTCCTTTTCCACAGAGCTAATGCTTTGCTACTACATCCTGTGAAAATACAAATGCTGACAGAAGAAAGCTCACATGTATTTAATGGTGTTCCAGAGTAATGTATGTATCATTGTTTCTGAAATGTAGTTCCTATTGTGCTCTGTGTCGTACTCATGTGTTTACCAAATGTCAGAAACCTCCTTTACAGGCTATTAATACTATTGTGGTCCCTCCAACATGCACACAAATACACCCACTCCTCTCACCACACACACTTTCTCAGTGTCCATCAATATGTTGCAAAGTCTGCGTTTCATTACCATATCATATGGAGTATTGATTCCTGTTCCAAGCTAAACAATGTTGTTTTTTAAAAGATCTTTTACTCTTTAAGTGGGGTTTGCTAACCGAACCGCAGACTGGTAACAAAGACATATTATAGTGTTTGATACCGTATATACTTTGGCAAACACCGAAACCAGTAACTTAGGCAGAAATTTCAGTGCTTAATTCAAGTTTTACAAATAGGAAAATTGTGCACAAGATCCAGTTACATACATTCCATGTTAAAAAGGGAAACATTATTAATAGACGTTTCAACATAATAAGATTCAGGCCTTAGCAGTAAAGAAAATTATTACCGGTTTTATTAGGCTTCAACTAGTTTCCATACCAGATCTAAAAAGTCACCTTGCACCTATATAAAGAGGATTATTTATGTATTTATCTGTACATGTGTCCTCATCAGCCACTGTATACAATCATTTCATGGCATTCAAATTTGGCACAAAAACATCAAGGCCTAAGTACAAATATTATTACTATAATGGGTTTTCATTTCTAGAGGTCATCAGGGGAAGGGATTAATTTTGCTTGCTTTATTGTACCCACAGAACAGCACACAGGGTCATATTACAATGCCTCTATCTGGAAAATCACATTCAGCTGTAATGAGAAAGGCACTTCTTAAAACAATTTTACAACTTTGGGTGTATTAGCTGTATTTTATTTCATTTCCATATCGCTTTCCTTTATGCACATTTATTTCAAATATCTTTAATTGATTGTTAGTGATATTTATAATGATGATTTCAGGTGTCTTTTTTGATCTTTGACAACTGTTTGCATTTCCTTTTCAAGATTCCTGTTATCAGAAGTGACATGGCAATGTTTTGTATCTCTAGGTCACTATAGACATTTTTTCAGAATTGTATAGAGAACACAAAATCTGTTAAGCGTGGCAAAAGCACTCCAAATACATTGCATTTCCTTACAGTCTGTATATCGTACATAAAATGGTCTCTGGCTAGTAACTTACAGACACAGCTCTATTTTCCCCTTGCTTCCTCAGAGAGTGTTTTGTTATGAGGTATTGTTTAAATGAGACAGCCGCATTCTTGTCTATGCTGCGTGAAACCGATATTCTGCTATCCAAGAAACTTCATTCTTGCTCACATCAGATGGTGTTGCGAAGCAGACTTTGTACAGGCAGGGGCAAAGGTAGCAGGAAAGCAAACCCAAAAGATCATGCCACACAATGTCCATATATATATACATCTGTACACAATATCCATTCAATGAGTATAAAATTAACACTCACATTTTAGCCAACAACTGATGCATTTTTAGTCCATTTTCAGCCAGTTTCTAAGCTGTTTGAGTGAAAGTCCAACAGAGTCAGGACTGGCTGCAGAATCCCAATAGAACATGCTGAGATAAGAACAAGATAAAATAAATTTTTAAGTAAAATGTGGAGAAAAGTGAGATGAAAAGCAAAACCAGAAATTGAATAGAACCATTGAACAGAGACACAAATACTGGAACTAAAATGAAGAAAAGGAAAAAATTAATACCTATAACATTTCTTATATCCCTTACAGAGATTATTCTCTTGCACAGGCAAAACTTGTTCTTCTATGGCTGATAAAACCTAGGTTTTGCTCAAGTTAGAAAGCATGTTTTCCCTGGGTTTCTTCAACGGAGATAAAAGAAGTAGAGTTTAAACTACTGGAAAAAAAGATTGACCAACCTGAAGAAGTCCCCTGAATATTCCTAGTCTTAACATGAATATTCTTCTGACTTATTTTGTCTTGGCAAAGGAGCTGAGAAGCATCAGTGTCTGGAGACATTATGATTTCAGAGGCCGAGACTATCCATAAACCTTACAAAAGCACTGGAGAACTGCACAGAGCAAAGGCATTATAGGCAAAATAAAACAGATGCTTCCTTTCCCTAATGCACGCTCTTTCTGGCTGTGCATGTTGGCAATGAACTCGTTCCCCCAGACACTGTCTTTTTGGAGCGCTGAAGACTATTCTTGGCACTTGTGGAATACATGCGCAAGCATGCTGGCCGTTGAATTTATGAGCACAACTGAAGGAATGATATGTCCTTTCCCATTCTAGCAAGGTTGTCTCAGGGACTCTGTTGACTCTCATGCATTGAGACTATTTCTCACTCCAGCAAAGATCCATGACAGAATATAGCCAAAGAAAATTCTCATTGCTAGGTGAGAGTGTACGTTGTGTAAGAGGTACACAAACATGTACCTCAGGGGTACCTACTTTCCATCATTACTGTAGTCTGTTCAGAACTTGCAGCCTACATACTTGTCTCTACCTTTTTGAGAAAATATGTAATAGAAGTACAGTTTGTTGTGGAGCAACATAGGTTCCTGTGCATAGGAAGGAAAAGGTGACAAATAATTGCATCCTGCATTCATGTAAAACAACATGAAAGGCACAAATTGTGCTTAAATTTGCATAGATTAAATCCTGAAACGAAAATAAATTATATTAACCCATTGTAAAGAACCTCACGAACCCTCCCTTGCTTCTCTATCTAGACATATTTAACATCAAGAAAAGAAACAATAAAAACTGTAAATTTACTGCAGAATATGCATTTTCCTTTACTGGAGTGTTTATACACAATCACATACATATGCACAGAGAAAGCATCTATATGACCCTTACCTTTCTTGTTGCTTAAAATGTTGTTCCTTAAAATTCAAGACAAGTTTCTGAATAAATCAAAATCCAAAACAGTTAAGATGCTAGTTGAATCAGAAAAAGAAATACGATACAAAGAGGTGGAATTAGTCAAAGGTTTTTTTTAAATATTTGTCTTTAAATACACCATTTTTTCCAAGCCAAGGGGACTGGATTCCAGTCTTCTGGGTACTCAGAAGAGCCACTTCAAATTTAAAAGGTCTGATCCCACTTGACTCTCTTTCTTTGAGTATAACGGCATCCTGGCACCTGTCCTCAGTCTTGCACTGAAATCCCAGACACCATGACACTAACTCACAGAACACTCCTATGGGCTGGAGGCTACTGGTTCAACTGGAGTTGTTGATTCTTTTTAAGCCGGGACCTTAGTCTCCCCACTCCAGATGGCGATTATTCTTGGATGGGTTGTGGAATTGCCTTCTTTCTTAATGAGGAATTCTACATGTACTGGGACTGGAAGGTATATTCCCATGAAGAATTTTTTATTTTACAATGAAAACAAGAAATTAAAAAAAATCTTCTGACCACTTCTATCCAAACACAGCCCTATGCAAGGAAGCCTATACAATAGTGTAAGGCTATGAGAATATGCAAAGACCCAACGTCCCCAAAAACCTGGTTCAGACTTCATTGTGGCTGCTCAGGAGGAGACGCCAAGGCCAACTGACACAGCCCCCACACCCATACTACTAAACTATTTCACCCTCCAGAACATGGTGGCTACACTCAAAGTGTCTGTTCGAGATTTCCTCTGGCTTACACTAACTCTGGAACTACATCCAGGAATTAGTCAGCTGAAGGCTAGCTGGCAAAGGCCAAAATCGTGCTGAGGAACACACTAAAACTTTAAGAGTAGAAAGGGTAGTATTCCAGAGCTCAGGAATGTTCCTAGGCTCTGTTTAATTTTAGGCTATACATTTAGCTTGTAAGTCTTTCCAGTAATGAAAGTGAGCTTTGGACTAAGTCCTTAGAGGGCCAGTGACATTTGAAGGATGGAAGAGGGATACAATCAATTTAAATATGCATTTGCAAATTTACAAAATATTATAAACATGTAAGGTAGTGCATCTATCTTCATCAGACTCTAAAGCTGTAAATACCAGATGTCATTTATAGATTAAATGATTTTCCTAAATCTAATTTTATATTGATACAAACCATTTGTCAATTCAACATGAAGGTTTCTATTTTAAATATTCAGAAGTCATGGAATGCAAATGTTAGGGTTATCCCAGTGATTCATTGCACAAAACATAAATTAAGGTGTAAACTGAACAGAAAAAGTAGTTTGCCTGAGAGGTGTTGAAACAGATCTGTAACTGACCTGTTCATGGCATTTGCACCTCTGCTTGTTTTATAGGATTCCCCCCTTTCGGGGAAAATCCTCTCACAACCCCACAGCTCCAATAGTCTGATCTCCTGCACATGCAAAAATTTAACAGATGGTAAACAAAAATTCAGCATATGCAAGAGGGCTTTGACATGTGAATTCGTAAGGAAAAAAAAAAAAATTTCTCCGCAATTTAAGGTGGACTTCTGTTCCTGACTACCTTCAGTTGTGATAGTTTCCAAGTCATGGCATGGTTAAATGCTCTGTACCTTTATCTTCATTATCACTCAAAGACTGATCCTTTCAGAAGATCTTCAAAGTAACCAGTAAAGACAACAAAATTGTCAATAAGTATTTAAAGAAATTATGGGAAACCATATCATTCTTAGCTAAAAAGAAAGTTTTAAAAAGTAGCAAAGACATGGCTGATTCCTTTTTCACCATGCTACAGGAGGATAAGGTATCACAGAAGATAATATTATCAAAACAAATATGAACACTTGTATTTGATGCTACTGTTTTCAACTTAGAAAGTTTATAATGTCATTAAGTCTTTGATAAATCAGAAAATGTAATCATTTAAGAACACGGTTTTGCCAACTTGTATTTCTGAGAATCGCTAAAGGAATTGTCAATAGAGCTGGCAATTAAAAAGGAATAACTCAGTTCAAAGTGACCCTTATCATGTTCGGTTTGCATATCTGGAGCTTGACTAAGGCAACTGAACTCTCAGGCATAAAGCTGTGAAGACCACCTCTGCCTCTGCCCGTGAGGCCATCATGGATAGTCTTCTATTTCTCTCTACTCTGTTTTAAAGCAATTAAATACAGGAACCTCTACACCACCAGGATTTTCCTTCTTCACCAGTCAGCATCAACATTTCAAGAACTCATTCATCTCTTGAGAATGACTCCTGACTTTGAAACCAGCCTAGACTCATTGTTTTTTTCCATTTTTAGCACAAAGGTCTTGTTTACTTGTGTGTGAGTATAGGATAGATACATGCAAAAAGCAATGCTGGCAACTCTCCCCAGATAGGATTCAGCTATTTTAATGGACAGTGGCAGAAGAGTTCTTCTGTTATAGCAGAATCCTTGACTTGAATAAGCTATTCTAGTAAAAGGAATCCATACTTTCTGGATTTTGCCAGCATATTTCTGGCAGGAGAAAGAATGCAATTCAGATAAAGGCAAAGTGAAGATGCAGGCCAGAAAGCAGAACAAACCACGCTGATAAACATGCATGAGAGAGACCCTCTGAGCTAAGCCTTGACTGCAGTAGACTTGGAGTTACAAACAAAGTATGCATTTCTTAGTTCCATGTGTACATGGAAACATATTTTCAACGTTTATAATTACATTACTGGATGACAGGTATCAAAGTCTGTCACTGAAAATTGGGTTGAAAACTCTTCTGTTCTCACTGAAGCTGCAGTTTGATGAGGTGACTGCGTGTGCTTACTGATAAATGGGATGAGCACTCAGGACTTCACTATTTTTCAAAATAAACCTATATTGCTTCCTTTTTAGTATTAGCATGTTCTAACATTTGAAGTACTTACACAGGGCTTAGATGTCAGTAATGCATGCAGCCAGGACTTAGGGTATTCTGTTGACTTCTTAAAATATGAAGCCAAGCATAACCAGGTTTTCATGGCATAGACGTTTATCTTGTGGGATCTCTCCACAGGTCAAAAAATATAAAAATCACCAAACCCAAAATCTGAAACATGAAAGCAAGACACAGGAGAGGCATCTATATATTTTTGCCTTGAAGAAGGAACGTCTTGTATCCCATTCCCTCATATGTGAACTATTCACTGCATATGAAAACTCCTTGAATTTTAAAATGTCTATATTAAAATAGAAAGGATTAAAAATTGTAAATATGACAAAAGATGCCAGTATGAAACAAAGTTCTAAACTAACACCTGCTTTAAAGAGTTGTATAAATACCTTTACATTTTCATTCATAAAAACAGCAGAACAAGACATAATAAAATCTCATTAATATACATTGCTTCATATTGCATCTCAGATGACTTTCACAGCAAGAAACTTGCCCTACCCATGTCCAAGTGTCTGTGGTACTTCTAAGCAGAAGGACGTAGAAAATCAAATCATTCATACCACATCATTACATAATTTATTCTCAGTTATACCTTGAGAATGATTTTAAATATTCAATTAAGCTGCATTTGAATTTTACCAAAGATTATTTCAGTTCTTATCACCTTTGGAGGCCTGTTCAAAATGCTTACTGCTAAGGCATTAAATGTACCCTCTCATATTGTCACACTGAATGTAGGGTAAATGAGTCTATGATGATTTCTCCCTCCAAGGCTTGGAATATTAAATTAAAGTCTAAAAGAAACAACAACATTGTTTTCATATAACCAGGGGCCTCTCCAAACATAAAATAAATTTGCATAGTTCCAGATTCACTGAGTAGGAAGTAAGTTGACTTATTCACATAAAAGCTGCAGTGATATGTTCTTATATTCTGTCAAGCTACAAATCTGAAAATTTGCCTAAAGGCAAATTGGATTTTATCTATCCATAACATTAATATAAACCAAATCTACATAGCTTTTTATTGATATTACAGTCTGGTTTTCTTACTTCTAAATTTAAATAACCTTTCATCTGACAGCACATTGCAGATTTTTTGTTTCTTGCTTCATCTGTTGCTTAAGTACAATATACTCAGTGGAGCTCTTACCTTTTAAAATGGTACCTGCTTCTAATTAACAGCATTTCAACTCAAAATTGCTCAAGAGTGAGTAGATTGTGTTGATCCAACCCTTAAGTCATGACTTAAGTATGTATTTCAGTGAAGGGTTTTCTTTTTTTCTGAGTAAGGAGTGCAGAAGTGTTTGGGGTTTGTTTGGAAATTAATAGCTAGCAGTTCTCTTGTTCATTAGAAAAAGCTTTCTTTTTGAAGGTTCCTCCATAAATTATCTGAATCCTTCCCTACCATGGCCAATGAATTAGAACCCTGTTGTAACATTGCATCATCTATATAGTTGTAAAATAGATTTAATACAATTGAGAATAAATCATTGAAAAATAAATTCAATAAACATGGTCTGAAGACTGAGTCTTGGCGGACGTCACAGTCCGTTTCAGCCAAGCCAGATTCCTTGCCCTGTACAACAAATCTGTGTGCTCTTCTTGTTAAACAGTCATGAATCTGAGTTAAGTGACTTATCCTTAAGAGCATCAAAGACTTATCTCCTCTAATCAGCACTCTAGAGTCAATCAAATCAAATGCTTCTGTGAAAATTAAAAAATACAGTGCCAGTACTTTGATTCTATCCAATGCCTGGTCACTGGAAATATTACTATTAGAATGCCAGATGACAAAAAATATTCTTGGCACAGTCAGAAGGAAATGAAAGTCACAGATCTAAAGACTTGGGTTGAAATTCTGCCAACTGGATAGGAAGAGAAAAAGCCAAGGTATTTTTATTCTCTTACCTACAGTTAACTAACTAAAATTAACTGGAATTACTGAAAATCTGCTCTGATATGGCATTCTAGGAGTTGATTGCAACATCAGGCATCACCCAGAATAAGGTGAAATTCATTGCATTGACCCATACTTTGGCATAGCTAAAAATGCGTTCACTCTTTCTCTTTCAGAAAGTGTTTCAACATTCCTGACTGGCTGCCCTGAACAAGAGAGTATATCAATTCTCCTAACAGCTACCACTTTTTTTGCCATAACTCTACTACAGAAAGGGTGAAGGCAATGCCTTTATCTTTCTCTTTGGCTAAAATCACAATCAGATACGTTTCTACTTGTCCAAACTGGGAAGAAAGAAAGGTAGATTTTTTTTTTATTCTGCACTGTAGGGAGCAGGCAGACTTTAGCTATAACTGACTAAGAGATTTCCAAGTAATTTTTCATAGCATCTTTCATTTTTCTCTACGTTGCAGTTTAGATTTTTTTATTACACATTAAACTATCTCATCTAGAAAATAATCACTTGAAAATGATCCTTAGTTTAGGGGATTATGTGCAATAGCTCAACTACAGCTGAAGTTGTCATAGAATTGACAATTCCTAAAGTTGGAAGACCTGAGAAAAAACATGGATTCTACAGTATCCGAAAGAGGTTAAGAAAAACCACATGCATGGTTTACATAAGTAGATTTCGGTAATTTTGTTTTGTAAAGAAGAAGTATGATGGAGAATCTACCTGTGTTAAAATCCCTGTCACTGAGAAGGGAGGGTGATTTTGTCCCTTTACAGTATTTAATTGATACTCTTTTAAAATTTGATTTTTTTTTATGTTTGGAGAGTTTTTCAAAATCCTCTATCCTGAAAGTAATCAAAACCCTAATCAAGTTTATTTTTATTTTAAAAAACAAACCATTTTTGTTTATTTGTTTTACAAGAAACAATGACTGTGGCAAAATGTCTGAAAATATCATCAAAGATTAGCTGAAAGCAGAATGTTCCACTTCAGCTGTCTGAAAGGTCCTGGAAATCTATACATTGCTTCTAAAGGACCGACAAAAAACTAACTAAGAAAATAAGCTTTAGAAAATAAGCTGTGACCCTCATATGTGATTGAAAAATATGGTAAAATATCTGCAGATCTACTCCATTATGAGAGGAGGATAGAAGCTAGGCAGGTTACCTTAATGCCTTAAATGGCGTTGGGCAAATAAATTGTGTCCATCTTGTCAAAAGACTCAAGATTCACTATAAAAGAGTTCACAACTTCATTTATTTAGATGTTTGCTGTTTGAAGAAAGACTTAGCAAATAAAAAGTATGCCAGAATGTTTACTGTTAATTTACTGTTTCCTACTGTCTCATTTTGCATCCTTCATCATGCACACCTGACATTCTATCATGAAGTACAAAGCTCTTCTCATTCACTGTATATGGAGGTTGAGCACCTTGCTCAGTATTGTGAATTCCTCTCCTAGAACAGGGCACGTAACTTCGTTCTTCTTGTTCTTCTACTAAGTGAAATAATACTTACGTCTTTCTAGCTAGTCTTTAGTTGTGGAACATGGCGGGGGTGTAGGAGCACCTCCTAGATCTTAGTCTCAATAATCTCTGTTCCATCATATTTTAGGATGAGATATGGGAACTCAATGTTTCAGCCCTTCGCCTTCTTTCTGGTTTTCACAGGAAGGAAAAGGAGGAGACTAGGCTGGATGGAAAATACCATAAGTTCTCCAGTCTGAACAACAGGTCACCAGTAGCTAAGACAAATTTTGGGCCTTAAATTTTTTAACTCTTTATTTTGTTTTTGTAATGTACATCTGTATGACTGAAAACAAAGGCTAAATAGTAGGACTCTCATGTATGAATGTGTTTGATTTATTATATAAATTATCTAATTTAAAACATTCAGAATCAATATTTAATGCTCTAAGCTAATCATGTTTACATTATTTCAGGAATCTGATCTTCAAAAAGTGAGCTGAAGAGAAATTTAGCATATATTGGCAAATAGTGAATTGGGAAACTGCCACATCTGCCTGTGAGTCTGTCAGATTTAAAGGGCCTTCAACAGAGAGTCATGATAGCTTTTTATGGACTGGTTCATGCCGTAAAATTTGTATTTACATAACTGAACAAGACTGACAATATATCAATGATCCCTCCAATATATTGCTATGTGTGAGTGACACTTTAAACCAAGCTTAAATAAAGTTAGGAAATTATCTGACCAATGATGAAAATGAAAGTTTATCGTCTGTGTTAACATCTGATTTTCTGTACATCTTGGAAAGAAAATGTAGTACTTACTCTGCAACAGTGTGAACTTTTTGACCACAGCTCCTTTGCTATCACCTACTAGTTTGAAGTAGTCTTGGATCCACAGCTAAATTTAGGGTTTTGCCATGGCATTGAAATACAGTATTTCATAGGCGCAGTTACTACGTTTTATATCTCTTAAGTCCACTCAACTGAAATATACAATATTTTACCAGATCATCAAAAGAAAATATTTGGAGTTGACTGTATGCAGTACCAAATATTACTATTATTTTTACAATGTATACTTTCAACCAGATACCATCCTCAGATATTAATCTGCAGCTGAAAATACATTATGAGAAAGCACAAACTGGATTTTTAAGGTTACAGAGTAATGCATTCCACATATCTGAGGCTTAGATACAGCTGTTAGTTTTTCGTTTTTTTTCCCACTTTGGATAATAATCACCAGTACAATGTTTTGTCCATAAAGATCTGTTAAAAATTTACCAGGCTATGATATTCATTATCACAGCCTTTCAAGAGAAAGCTCAAATGTTAAAATGGAACAAGATATGTACCAGCAGTATATCACTCTGTTCTAGTAAACACATATATTTTATTTTATTTTTTACATTAGTTTCATCTTGAAAATTACAAATTGGATTAGGAGGTTTTATATGATTGGAAAGCAGATTGACAGTCTACTTAGCATTTTTATTAGTTGTGTAGGTTATCTATAGGCTATAGATGACCTCAGTCAACTTAACATTCTTAAGGCAGCCAGACACAAGGCAACATCAGCCAATCATAAAAACATGTACTTGATTATTAGGTCTCAAGATGTGTCAAATCAATACACTGTATCACCTTCAAGGCTAGATATAAGAAGATGTCTGCATCTTTGGTAACTTAGGAGGCTGAGGAAAAAAATGCTAAAATAAAAACCACAGTTCATATAAGTTCTCTTTAATACAGGTACAATATTATTGTCATTTCAGGTTTTTGGTATAATCATCACATTTTTTACTCTTTGAATCTCTTTGAAACGTGAGGAACTATGGGTCATAAATGTATTAAGTAAAAACTTAAAAGGATAGCACTGTTTCTAACATCTCTTTGTCATTACTATATATGTACCCAGCATTAAGTGGTCTCTTCTGCTTCCGATTGCAACAAGAAATGGTTTAATATAACCAATGTACAGTAATACATCAAAGGACTGTTTGTAATCATGCTAACTGATGCCATTGCACTTTGCGTTTAAGGGAAAAATATGTAGTGCAGAGACTGTGGTTATACTGTACTTGGACTGTTTAAGTGCAGTACCCACATCAGTAGCAACATGGGGAGGGAAAAATTCTTCAGAACTATTCCTTTTCTGCAATTTCTTGGTTCCTGGGTATTTATTAATCTACAGCTGGCCTTTACTACTACTTGGCTATCAATGTCACCCTATTGTCTGTTGACCTTTCTATCACATTTACCTTGTTGAGGAAAACAGGGAACCAAGACTCTCAATTCTTTCTCTAATTAGCTCAAGCAAATGAATAGAAAGTGCTAAGTATCATTAACTTCCATGGATCTGGGCCCATGCTTAAGGAAGTTAGTCAAAGGTAGAATCTACCTGCTGTTCTGAAGCAGCATAGTTGAAAATACAGTTTCTCTATAGGCTAGATGATATTAAGCCTATCTCTTACAGCTAGTGACAGAGTGAAGGGACACTAATTCTTTAAGCTTACCTTACAGGAAAACTTAATCTTTGCATGCTTCAGCTGTGTCTGCAGACTGGATCTCAAATGTTTCACCACAAAGAGTGCTTCCACATGACCGCAGTATATTCCCCATGGATGAACTGCAACCTTGAAGCTGCAATAAGACGAAACAAGACACATCTGTCCCATAGTCACGATAACAATATGAAAGGCTACTCTATCACACCATTAATAACTATGAATTTAATTTTAGGTGGCTTGTCACATGTTTCAGTGATTTTCATGTAGATTTTTCCATTTAACTAACATAAAGCAGACACTTTTCTGAGTTTGTTAACATTTTTCATTTCTAAAATTAAAATTGATTTACAGGATAAAATTGTGAATAGTATATTCAGAAAAGTGGTAGACATCTTTACCATAGCAGATAATATTTCTAAGCATGCAAAAAATGTTCTGATCGAATGACTTGAATGAGAAAATATCTGCCTGATATATCTATATATATCTATCTTAAGTCATCAGACAGATATTTTCCTCCTGAAGTGAGGGACAAAATCAAATTCATCTGAAATTATAGTTTAAATAAGCACTACTTATAAAGACAGTAAAAGACCAAGTGCAATAATACTTCATTCATTGACACAGGTTAAAAACCGGCCACATCTTTTCTTCAAAATTAATTTATTCAGGACTTGAAATAATATTTTGAAAATGTTTCTTCTTGTCAAAACACAACTTTAGTCAATCTTCTTTCTTACTAGGGGATGGAAGAATCCTTAATATTCAGAAACTTTTCTAATACCTGTGCATGAAAGACCTTTAGAGACTGAAGCTCCAGCATGCTTAATATCCCAGGCAGACATTTTTGGAATTTGTTTTTTTGTTTTATGGGACACTACCTGAATTACAGGACATGAGTAAAGTTTTTTCTGTTTAAGTCATTCAGTTATGCCTTTTGTAACAATGCTGGAACTGAGGTGTCTTTGTACATAATGTATCACACTTTGAAAAGCCTATGTAAATCAATTTAATTTTTTCCTTCTTGTTTGATATATAGATTCTCAAACTAAACTATCATAACTGTTATTCTGAATAGAAATCATGCTACAATGCAACATGGTGTTTGAGAACTCTTTTTCCTCCTGCTTAGTTATGTCCGTTAACTCCTAATTAACACTTCCTAAATCTTTGGTTTGTCTAAGGTAGTAAGCCCTAGAATTTCAAAGGTAATAGGTGCTATGCTAATTGAATGGATAGTTACAAATGAGTTGCTAAGGGATTAGCCCAAGGGAAAAAAAGCTAAATACATTTAGGAAGGTTTTGTGGCAGTTTTCTATACTGAAACGTCCAAAGAATCTTAACTGGCTATAAACTGAAATTCGTGCAAAAATGAACTCCTTTACACATGAATTTTACTAACGTGTATCTCTTCATCCTCCCCTCTCACTAACTTTGCTGGAAAAACAAACACATATGCCATAATTAACTACATTTACAAACATGAGTTTTAACTTCTGCAATCTTCAGCGAATTTTCTTGCCTGATTTACTCTGGCTAAGGCTAATGAAAAGTCAGATATGAGGGGCTAGAACTTTCTTTCTTCAGATGAATACAGATTTCTACTAACCAGCCAGCCTGTTCTTTGTTACAAGTCCTAACATAATTTCTTTTTGCTCCCTAATACCAGGAAGTGTATATATATATATATATATATAGTGAAAGAGATTGTTTTTTTCAGAGAGATCCTGAAGAGCAAGCTGCCACGCTGGGTTGGGCAGTAGTGTCCCAGCATACCTTTCAAGTGTCCTACAGAAGTGCACTGGAGCACTTGACATAGCAAGAATCATCCAGTGCACAGATCTAAGGGTCTCCATACCCCTGCAAACATCTTACTGTAGTGATGATCATTCCAGTTAATTAATTACTGGTAAATTTCCTAAAACGAATCCCTGGGTCATTACATGATCATATATAATATTTTGTCTTTTTTTACTTACTTGTCTTTAAACTGTCCTGATTAACATTCTATTGGATATCTGAAATAGTGTCCTGGATTCAGGGTTCTTTATGTACCATTCTATGAAAGATATTATATGAATGGCGTCTTTAGAAATCTAATAGCACCTAAATTCCACATAATTTTGCACTGTCACTTTTTGTTTTCTCCTCTGTCAGACTTTTTCATGGTACTTCACATTCACTGATTTTGCATTTGAATATAAGTATGTTGCATTCATACACTATTGCAAACTACTTGGAAGTACTTGGAAGTGAACACATTACTTTTGGTGTACTACACAACAGCTTGTACTGCCCCTTCTTCCTGGTGATGTTGATAACAGTCAGTCAGTCAAGGACTGAGGCTAGTTTGGCCTGGCTGGTGTTTTGTGAGACAACCTATTTTCTCTGGTGAGTTCCTAGCTTAGATTTTTTCTTCCAGCAATTTATTTTCTGGTCACTGACCCTAGTTTATTTATTTATTTTTAGTAAGAAGACCACAATAAGGTCTCCCGAAAGCCTTCTCTTCTGCAGGCTAAACAACCTCAGCCTCAGGTCTGATGTTCCAGCACTCTGATCATTTTTGTGGCCCTCCTCTGGACTTTCTCTAACAGATCAATGTCTTTTGTGCGCTGAGGGGCCTATAGCTGATGCAGTACTCCAGGTGGGTTCTCACGAAAATGGAGTAGAGGAGGAGAATCACCTCCCTTAACTTACTGGCCACATCAGGATGTGATTGGCTTTCTGGGCTGCGAGCACACATTTCTGGCTCATATTCAGTGTTTCAACCACGAATACCCCTCAGTCCTTCTCCACAGGGCTGCTCTCAATCCATTTATCCCTCAGTCTGTACTGATACTTCTGATAGTCCCAACCCAGGTGCAAGACCTTGCACTTGGCCTTGTTGCACTTTGTGAGGTTCACCTGGGCCCACTTCTCAAGCCTGTGAAGGTCCCTCTGGATGACATCCCTTCCCTCCAGCATATCAAATGCACTGCTCAGCTGGGCGTCATCCACTGAGACGTCTGAAGATAATGGTACCGTAGGATTAACATCGAAGAAAAACCTTCTCTTAAAGATACTGTATGACCTAAGATGAACACCATTGGGAAGAAATGAACTCTTTTTCTCACTATGTCCTTACTATTCATAGTCTGTCCCATGAACCTGGGAGCCCCAAAGACCCACTCATTTTCACACATACCTCCTGTTTCTTTCATACTTGAATAATAGATTATTTGGGTTTTAATCTCTGAATATATGAAAGGGATTTTTTTGTCTTCTTGGCGCTCTCATTCTATTTTAAATGTTTGTCTGACACAATCTACAAATCTTTCTACTGGGTTCACAAAAATAGTATTTCCAGCTTTGCTCAAGTAATTTTGCAGATTTTGCCATTTACAAATACTGGCTTTTTTCTTACATTTTCTTCTGAAGTAAGTTATGCACTCCATAATTCTGTTACAACACAGTCAACATACGTCTATCCTGAGTCACAATTTAATTTTCCCCACGTTTGATATTAGGGTCATTTTGACTAGTTATGCTATTAAAAGAGACAACAAAAAAAACCCACTGAAAAATCCTTTCTGTAATTTGATGTCACAGTAGTTGTTTTTGGTTTGAGTCTTATTTCTGCTATTTTGAAATAATTTATGTTGTGGTCATTTCTTAGTTGCCCCCATGTTTTCAAACAATTCCTGTATATTATCACTTCCGATTTACTCCTCCTGTATGCTTGTAGAATTCATAATTCTAGAAAGAAATTACTTAAAGTATCACACATCTTTAAATCTGGCTTGTTGAGGCACTGTACTGGTGAATCAGACTATTGTTATAATTATCAGAAATAGCGATTAATAATAATAGCAAATTAGTAACATCTTTGAGCTTCTTTATTGCTAAGCACTCAATATTGTTTTCCTAACGATAAAGTCAGTAATGCAATACAACTTGCTTACATTTATTTTTGTAAACTAACCTTTAAATATCCAGATTTTCATCATTGGAACCCCCTTCACCAACATCTTTCCTTGCCTTATATTTCAGGCAGTATTTTGGGAAGAAAACCCTCTTTCCTTTTTCTGTCAGCTACACAGCATAATCTGTTCTTTTGCTGCCATATTTCAGTGATCATTGTAATTCATAATTGTTATTATGTGTGTTACATATCATTGCTTGTTTCTTGGTTTCCCACTATACCACATTTGAGCTCACATTTTTATTTTATTATTTTTACATTGCCTATACCAAAAGCAAAAAGTAAAGCCTCCACCCGCTAGCTTTGAAGTATTTTGCCTGGTTCTGGGTTGGAACCCACACTTTACACGTGTGCAATTTGGAATACCTCCTTAATTTTATTAACAAAGTTCTGGCCTTTTCAGCCTTGATCACAAATATTACAGCTGCATCAGTCTCTAATAGTGTCTGCCTCTGGCAAAAGGGAATACTTTAGAATGTCTTCCTGTTGCTTTGCATACTTTTTAATTCATTTTTATGATTTTTCTAACAAAGGCAAAAGCAAACTTTTATTAGTTGAAGCTATTATTTCAGCATGGATGATGACATGCTTATAGGGAGACAGATTTATAATCTGCAAAAAATAACAGTGTCATTGGTATTCTGTAGTAAGCATAAGGAATGCTAAAAAGGATTAAGGAGTTTCTGCCAATTAAAAAGAAATTTAACATCATTTGCTTTATGGCCAGGCATTAAGGTATTCTGGGATACAAGCATTATGGATGCAGAACAAAATGCATTTTAAAGTGTTATCCAATATAAGATCCCTTTGTTACTGAGGTTTAACATTTGAAATGCAGTTTTTGGCTGATAGAAAGAGACACTGTAGAAGCCAAGTTGCCTTGAATGGATTTCAGATAGGCAGAGGCCAAAATCATCCATGAGTTCCTACAGACATTAAAAGTTTCTCAAGCAGCTGTTTTGTTTATAGCTCTCAGACACTTTATCATGTTGTTGGGTTTTATGATGTACAACGATTTCTGAGCATATTTATCATTCAGTGTGGGAAAATAAGCAAGCACAGACTGTAATGTAGGAAGAAGGATATATAGTAATCTAAGAATTTCCACCTATCATCTCAACTTCACAATGAACTGAATGCACACTGCATAAGCAAGCAACGTTGTTTGAAAGTCCTATTAATATTTTAGAAGTCTTAAGAACTAATGAACTCTGTTATGGTGAGTGTCATCTTCCTTTCTTTTGTAGTATTGATATATATAGCCACTATGCTGAGGGTTTTGCTGGGAATATTTATATGCTGAGGAGGGACTTTTCAAAAGATACATGAAAAAAAATCCCTCAGAAAGCTTCTCCCTTTTGCTTGTCCCTTTTTCATGTTCTTTTTTTAAAAGGTTTGAAAAATGCCTAAACATTCTATTAATTAAATTGCTTAATTTTTTAAAAAAACAATTGTATTCATTTTATCACAATCTCACAACAGCACATCTTATTAAATAGCAAGGTTTTTGTAGTTCAAATTATTATTGTTAAAAATATTTTTTGTCAGGTATTGTGAATAACACTGTTACTATTCAGGCATATACATTTTTATTAACACATGCTGGGGCAGTTCTACTTTTTAAAAAAATACAGTGGAGGTTTTTTACTCCACCACCTTTAAAACAAACTTGAAATCAATTTTATTCAATGTGGAAAATGTATATCCCTTGACATTTAACTTGCGACATAGCCAGTAAGTTCACATTCATGTGACAGCAAAGTTCACATTGATGAAAACAATGTATTCCTTGTGTCATTTTAAATTTGATAAAAATCTGAGCATAATAAACAAGAAATGGGGAGGTATGTTCCTGCAAGCACTAATAAATATTTGCTGTCCTATTTTTCAAGAAAGATTTTTTTTTTGTAATTCTATTAATGGAATTCTAATATTTTTACTGTATAAGTTGTTATTAGTGATTAAGGTAGTGGTTGCAAAAACCAAAACCAAATATAACCCATTTCAGATGCAAATGAACCATGGACATTTCAGCCTGATATAACACCTAATATATCAATATGCCTTATAAATTGGAATAGATCAGTAAACCCATGCAAAAAAGCAAATGGGTGTTCATTTGAAACACTTAAAACATAGAAGCAACCTAATTTTGAGGTATATTATGCAACTATGACTTAATTTTGGGAACAGCAGCTATGGGCATTGTATGTCTTTGATAATCAGACTGTGTGAAAAAGCAAAACAAGACAGAACAACAAGTTACATGTGAGAAATGAGAAGGAACAACAGGAATAATTCAGCATGAAACTAGAGATTTTAATAGAAGAGAAGATTGTCCTGTTTTTTACAACGAGCACTATTTAAAAATTCCACCTGTAGGCCATATCAGTCTCTTATGATCCTGCTACGTTTGACACTCTAACATTACTTTGGGATTTTGCTTAGAACAGAAGAATAAAAGCCATTTTAATCAACTCTTCTTCTTTTTAATCAGTGCAACATGCGTTTCATGAACAATTTATGGCACTCGACAAAAACATGGGACTCCTTTCAGATTTACAAAAAACAAAAGAAAAAGGTATCCTAAAAGAGAACACCATCACTATGGATAGAAAACAGGCAGAATATGGTAGGATATGAGCAGGCATAATTGCATGCTTTGATATTTATGATGAAAGACCTGAGCTGAAAGAAAAATGACAAAAATGCTATCTTCGCCTTTTATGAAACAAAGAAAACCTGAAGGTCGTGCAATAGTAATTTTCATCATTCCTTCCAAAGCCTTGGCAAGCTTTGAAAATTCATATGTAATAGCAGCTAGCTTTTCTAAGTGAAAGTGCTTTGAAATCATCTTGAGATATATAGTATATAAAAGAAACCTTCATTTTTCAACTGCAACAAAAGCAAAATTATAGTTCAGAACATTAAGCTGACTATTTTATATGATGTTTTCTTAGCTCTAGAAAAATCTTTCATTACATTGTACAATTAATTTTCTTAAACTCAGAATGTTCTGCTATATATGTTAATTTTAAAAGAATTTAGTTTCGTAAATTTGGAAAAAAGCTCTTAAAAATTACAATTCATTCACTAAAATACAGCAAAACATGTCTGGCAAAATCCACCAACATGCACAAGAAATGCAAGCTAAGAATATAGAATAAAAATGGATGTTTACTGTGAGATTTCTACGTTCAGCTGCGTAGTACGCTGCATTTCATTTCAATCCAAATTCAATCCAAAGTAAGTGGCTAAATTTAAAGATACCTACAGTCTCAACTTAAAGGACACTTAAGTTGTCTTTAAAGTAGAAGCATATTCTACCTAATAATATTCATTTCTCATCTGCTGAATGGGTGGGATTTATTTTACCAATAAGTCATTCTGTCTGAGTTTCTGCATTTGTTTGGACTATTGGGTCTTTTTTCTCTTCATCCCTGAAATAGAAATTGAACACTTTTTTTAAGTTGTAATTTGACCTCAATGCCTGCTCCTCCAGTTGAGAGTGAATCCCCAGCAGCAGGGGAAAATATGGAAAAACAACCATCTCAGGCAGGAAAAAAATAAATTATCCAATACTTGGAAACTATTCCAAACTTCAGAAAAAAAAGTAGTATCTCAATGAGAAAGTAAAAGGAAAGCTATGCAAACTTCTGATTTTCTTTCAATATTACCCATTCTGCATCAATTTCCTTTATTTTTTTTTTTTTCTTAGTGTTGTTTTAGAAAGTTTTCTTTTTAAGAACATGGAAAGGTGCAAAAATTGCATTCAATAACCCAGACAAATTAAGCATCCTGCTGCTTTTCCTGACAAAGTCAGAAGAAAATGTGTTCGTTCAAATAAAATTATTTTTTTGAGGTGGCAAAAGTGGAAGCCTTTATCAAGTCTGGGGTGTTTTGTTTTTCTTTTGAGAGACTCTTTATGTGTTCCCCTCTAGACTATCATTATTTGCACATGTGGGCAAAGCAATCCTGCATTGTGTAGCATCCAAAAGCTTCTTTACTTCTCCAGTATTTCCTGACCATATGGATGAATAGTGTTCAGTTTTAAGACATTCACTTTTATACTGGGTACAATTGCACAACTGGATGTGCAGGATGAACAATAAAGTGCAGCTTAGATCCCTGGGCGAAACCACCAAGAAAGAATTCTTGCTTGTGAAGAATGGAGGGAATGCTGCAAAACTGTGGTTTAAAGATAAGGCCTATGATGGCATTCTGTGGGTTTTAAAGTTCAGAGAGGTGAAACAATTAGTTAGATTCAACACTAAAGACAGTGAGACTTCGATCCAAATTCTTATGTTGGAAATTCTACATTTAGGTTACTAGAAGTAGGTTCAGAAACAAAAATTTTTTCCTTGGTTTTAGAACTGATATTTTAGGCATGTAAAACCAAAAAACGAGCAGCCTAACAGTCTTTCAAGGAGAAAAAACAAAATGTGAAGATATCCAATGCTCTTTGAAGACAAGAAATATCGAGCCTGACATTATTAGAAAGTTAAGACCAGTCTCTGCGCTCTGAGATAACAAAAGGTACTTAAATATCAGTTCAGCGGCACAGGAGGCTGAGGCTTGCTCTTTTAAGTTGGAAGGTGCCATGTTTTGATTTTCAGCATCTACAGGAGAATTTTTAGGTTTTGACCACCTTCTGGAAGACAAAGGTTCCCTGGCTGCTGTGGAGGTGTGACTTCTGCTGTCACCTTGTTTACCTTTTCTTATCACTCTGCTCAGAAGAGAAAGGAGCAGCTGCCCTTAAGAATCAGCCTGCCTCCTTTGTCTCTGCATTCTCAGAGTTTTCTATCAATTTAGACTTTTCAGAGGAAGTCATGTCATAATGATTATGCAACATTTAACCCTTCAGGCAGTATTATTTCTTCAAAAACCAGCATGGACAGGTTGTTAAAAAACTTATCTTATAAATGCATGATTAGGAATTGAGAGAATTTGTTATTCTTACCATTGTTAATGAATACTGCTATTAGTGCTATTTTTACCATTTATAGTGGTACTTGTGTTGATTCCTATATTGGTGGTACCTAGTGTTTACAAGATAATACTCTGTTGTATTAGAAACTGTAAAAATACACTAGTATTATGAAAAGCATATCAGTGAAATATAAGACTACTAACAACAAGTGGCTGCAATAAATGGACTGGAGTAGCATAGTGAATAGATGTCATTTAAATGTCTCTCCCAATATAGAGACTTGAGCTGTCCTCTGGAGACAACTATTTCTCTTCATTGGTTACATTATGTCACTGAAGTTTACACTGTGTCACTCATCACTGGCATCACAGTAGAATTAAACCTTACAGAGGGGTGTATAAGAATGTAATGCTTCTGCTAACATGGCACTTTACTACTTGAATATATTCAATACTTGTAAGAGTATCATAATCTTCTGTATTCCTATGTCTGCTAATATGGATTCCATGGCATGAGATGTTTCTGACAAATAAAGATATTTTTAGCTTTTGCTGGATGAAACTGGTCCTGCCCTTGCTCTACTGTTCCTTTTGCTCTGCTAGAGAAAAGATGCTGGGTAGTTCTTGGGACACTTAGCAGCCATAACCATCTCCTGTGCAAGTTCACTGCAGTTCCCAACTGTGATGTCCGTCTCCTACTGCTGTGCACAAGCTTGAGGTGCACTGTGGAGAGTCTGGTCTGGCAGCCATCCTCTAACCTTCCACTGGAGTTTACTGCAGTCCATGATCAACAATGAGTCACAGATTGAATGAGTCACAGTTAGGTATTCTGCATTGTCCAGCTTCCCTCCATTGAAACTGTGCTGAAACATCTCTTCCCTCCTTCAAATGTTTTTAAGTTCAGGCAACTAGGACATCTAGAGCATTGTTTCTTTTCACAGAAAAAAAAAAAAAATCTCATAATTTTTTCCTCAAAAGTGACCAAAAATGAATTGGACTGAAGATTGGTCCACTGCATACTTGCTCAGTGTGACACTGATTTTTCTTTTATCAGTTTTTAAAATTATATAGGCATTAAATACTCAAATGGAATCTCCTGGAATCTTCTAAAATCCTGAGGGACCACACTTTTGGAAGTTAAACTTAAGGGGTCGTCCTGTCTACATTTTTAGCTGCCTAAACACTTTAAATTATCTAGCAGTAGTTCCCTGAATATCCCTTGACACAGAAAGTCTGTCCAGGCAGCTAATCAGGATAAACCCCAAGCTCTGCTGATTTTCAGTCACTTCCATTTGATTTTTCCTAAAAATCATAGACATAGAAAAACATTCTTCTACAAGATGCCATAGAGGTGATTTTTTTTTTTTTTTTTAAAAAAAGGAATTCTTCATTTTTGCTGAGTGTACACTTCCCTCTGCACTTGTCTGAGTCAGTTAAAGTTTTTGTTTATTTCACCATGGTGGAATACTTTCTATAGCAGTCAGTGAAAACTCTTGTAAATTTTTAGAAAGAGGTTACACAAATGTATCAACAGCTTTAACTGATATAACTGTGTTTATGATATACGGTTGTATTATTTCATCCATCTTTATCTGCAAATACCTACAGAAGGAGTGGTGAAAGCTAAAAAAGAGATCTTGGAATAGAACAGAGTTGCTTGCTCAAGCTTTTGGTCAAAATTATATATAGATGTGGTGAGTTTAAAATTGTAGGTCTAGCCTAAAATGCTGAGAGATTCTTCAAAACAACTAATGGAGTTCAGAAATTATACAGGGATAAATTTGAGCTGAAGTTTCAGTTGTGGTCCTGAGCTAAACAGGACACGATACCTCATTGCTGGTAGAACGACTGTATATATGGATGGGATAGGTAGTATCAGCCTTTTACCTGTTTGTCAAGTTTGCTTGAAATGGGTCAAAGACTTCAATTAACAGATACACAGGGAATTTTATCACAATAATCTTAGATTAAAAAACAAGGATCAAGCTCCATGAAGCTTTATGGGACCAATACACAGTGGTATAAAATACTAGTGATTTTTTCCCAAAATCATATTTCTCAGATTTTGGTTTTCATTAAGAAAACATAGCCTCAAAATGGCAGCTGAATGTCAGGGATAAAAGAACCTGGGGAGATCTTGGAACAGCATATCTGGGTGTTATAAGCTGTCCCATTTTGCTTTTTGTAAAGGAGACACATAGTCCTCTGAGACTGTAGAATAAATCATTACCATGACGGCTGGAGAGAAAAAGAAAGATGCAGGAGAGACTTAACTTCACCTAAATGCTGGCAAATCCTGGACACACAAAAGGAGTGAGATAATGTTCTGCCAATTTTCAAAGACTTGCATCTAACAAGCCACTAAAAAATAAAGTAATTATGTATAGGAACTCCTGTGGTTGTTTCTGTCACTGTTGAACCAGAAACTAACAGACACTTCAGCTGCTCTGGGTTTCTGAAGAACCCTGTATCGGTAACAGCAGATCTCAATAGGGGTCTTATGGCTTAGAAGATGCTGGCAGTAAAATTATCACATAGGATTTATCCTAAATAAGTTTAGGATGAATCACCTGAGGTTACTTTAGCTACCCTCTATATTCAATGAAAAGAAATAAGCATCTCCAAAGGGCAGTTCAGTTCACCTAAGATTCAAGCACTCTAAAGGTGCTTATCTCCCTCCATTGATTACTTCTGTGGCTAGAGTGACTAGGGTACTAATTTAGTAACTGCAGTTAGGTGAATAAATTAATCTCCTATTTAAAAGATTTTTTTTTTCCCTAAATGCATTGCTACAACTGCTACTCTTCTAGGGGAAATGAAAGCTGAGGTGATTTACTTTTTTTGAGTGTGTCTGTGTTACTCTCATATAGGCATCCAAAGAAAAGGACAGACCTATTTTGCTACTTAGAGAAAACCTGAGTCCTGAATTAAATATTTCAAAAAGGGGTGATTAAGTTAAATATTTTATTTGATTTAGAGCTTCTTTCATACACTACATAACTATTACTCTATTATGATCCCACAGGGTCTAAAGAGAGACCAAATAACTCCTTATAATTTTTAAAATCAGAGACTATTCACAAGGTGGGGGTGGGAAGAGGAAGCCTGTGGAGAGAGCTATGAAAAAGAAATACAACGTAAGTTTTAAAAGAAAGAACTTTTCTGTTTTATAGAGAGAACAAATAATTTGAAAAGGTTGATAGGTGCAGTATAATTATTATAAAGACCCATCTTTCTGTATTAATCAGTTTCTTGGTCAAAGATCCCAACAACAACAGAACAAAGCAAAATCAAAGTAAAAAACAAGCAGACATCCTTTTCAGCATTTAAAAAAAAAAAAAAAAAAAAAAAAAGAAGGAAAAAAGGCAACACTGCTGAGAATTCTTGCTTGTTTACAAACTCAACATTCAAATGTTTTCATCAAAAGCTTATTTCAGGCAGCAAATGAAGTAATCTTTTTGGAAAGTAATAGGATTTTATTCTCATGAGATTCTCCCACAGAGAGGTGGCCACTTCCTTAAATCAGTCAGTCAGGTATGATGATACCTCAAATCCCAGCTGCTTGAAGCAAATAAATAATAAATGAAGATGGTATTTGAGTCTGCAAAATCATCCGCGAGGTCGAGATCCTTCCTTTTGGTGAACTCTGTAGGATGTGTAGCGTGGAAGCAGAAGCTAAAGGTTAGGAGCTTGACCATGCACTGCACTTCGGCTTGTAAGCTCAAAAGTGGCTACTAACCATGAACCAAACACATCATTGAAGGCTGGGGTTTTTGTGTTTCTTTTTTTCCCCTTCATTCCTTGTAGTCTAAGGTTTGCTTTCACTCCAGGGGAGTAGAGTCAGAAAAAGCAGGAAAGAAAAGTTAGCATTCTTTCTGAGCACAAACCTGCTGCTAAGCTGGTATTTTGTATTGATTTTTCCTGAAGCCTGTAATCTTGAAAGCTTGTAACAGAGGATGAGGTAAATATCATTTTATTTGCTCAAATAGGTTTAGATTAGATTGAGATGAAAAACTAGAGACAGGCCAAATTAGGACTGAAAGCAGCAATTACAGATTATTGTTTCCAGCAGTAACTAGAATAGGTTATTTCACTGATAAAATGGCTTGCTGAAAGAAAGAATAGGTGATTTTCCTTAGAGCCTTAAAATAATATCAAGAAAAGAATAGGCAAGGAAAATATAAACAGAAATTCATAACAAATTTGTTATGTTGCATGTTAAAAAAGTCAGGCTACCTGTAGAGTAAATTAGCATGTGAATTATTAAACTTCCTTAAAATGAACAGCTTAACAATATATCCTCAGAATATATACCTCTGAATATATACAATATGGGTGCTTAGCAAACTAAGTAATATACTTTTCATCGTGTACATTTTTTCTCATCTTGTTGAAAAACAAAGCACACCATTCAGCCTGAAGGATAATAATAAAAATCAGCTCTTAAAAGTAATTCCTTCGATAAAATACTTTCTGAGGGGGAAAAAAAAAATGTGTACAAAAGCGTTCAAATGATACTGACAATAAGGCATGGAATTTAAAAGGCTTAACCATGTCTTATCTTAGAGTCTGTTTTATTTCTTCATCTTCTGAGCACTTCAAACATATGAGCTGTTATTCCATCTTTAGATCAGTAACTTTGAATTGTTCTACCTGTCATTCTGCAGTGACTAGCACAGCTAGATGTCATACAATGATTGTTTGCACTTTCATTCTTTCACATTAAATGGCAATCATCCGGTCCTTTTGATTTGTTTCTTTTATTTAGCCCTGAAGTTTTTACGCTAGAATCTCATTAAAGCTGAACTAGTGTACTCCTGTCAAAAAACTAATGGAAAAAAGTTTAAAAGAGAAATGTTTCACCTATATTGTCACTTACTAGTGGAGTTGCATTTATCAAGATTTGCAGAGTTTACTTCTTTAGTTTACGTTCTTTTGGCCTTGTTCACCTCTCTCTGCTTTTTTTCCCCTCTATTGTACAAAATTAGGATGATATGTTCTAATAAACCAGACACCTAGATAAAACAACAAGAAAAAGAACAACAACTTTTATCTCCTGAAAACATTTTTTCTTTTCACAGGACAGATATTTCCCATTAGTCAAGGATAGTGTCAGAGAAATTTCCTATGCAAAGGACTATGCACTTCATTGAGCAAACGTTGTTTACCGAAGTATAACTGTATGTCTGAGCTACAGGAACAAACAAATTAAACAAATCCTCAGTTGCTGGTATTTCGAGGCATATATGATAATACTCTTTGTCATTCATGCATACAACTGAGTCTCACCCTTGAAAATAACTCTACAACCTTTTTCCCCTCCAGCAACATTTAGTTTTTGATCCAGGTAAGGCCACTAATTACAGCATCTAAAAAAATTGATTACTGATCTCTTCATAAGAGTTCTCAAATTACACAGAAGTTATTTATGCAGAAGTATGGCTTGCTCTATCAGGAAAAGAAAAATCATACAAGACCCATTTAATCTATGATATGAAGGACAATGAAAAATATATCCATTCAATAAGAATCTTCTTTTATCTTATGCTGCTGCACTGACAGATAAGAGAAATATATCATGTGGATTCTGATCCCTCTATGAGTTCCAGAAAATAAGATAAGGTACTGCAAAATGCTGGCAAATTAATCCCAGTGAAATTACTAACCATTTTGTCTAAAGATCTGGTAGTCAGGAGGGATAACTTAGAGGTCACCTTTACTATTAATGCTAAGGGTTTTCTAGCTTGTATTGTGTCATGCATTGTACATCTAAATGCCCGATCTAAAAATGAATTCCT
The DNA here is from genome assembly GCF_034619465.1 of Leptosomus discolor. NCBI lineage: Eukaryota > Metazoa > Chordata > Aves > Leptosomiformes > Leptosomidae > Leptosomus > Leptosomus discolor. The sequence goes on along the minus strand of NC_141395.1, from coordinate 49,221,830 downwards.
CAGCATTTCTGAATATGCTGCATAGATTTAACTCAAATGATGCAAGGCTTTTTCCTCCCATGTAAAACGTGATGTTTTAAGCCCTCTGTCTCCCATTTGCCTGTGCATAAATGATGACCTCTTCCTTAGAAACCTAAATGATGTGCAAGCTGCTAGATGTCAAAGGATCTCTGTGGCTTGAACACAAAGATAAGATAGTGCTTATTAACAAAAAAATATGAAATTACTCTGACATGTAATTGTTACAGAAAATGCCTATTTAAGAAATGCATATATAAGAAATAATGACCAAAAGGGAGGGCATTTCTCAGCAGTTAATGACTAGATAGAAAAGTTAATGGCTGCAGGTGAAGTCAAGGTCGCATAACTCAGTCTGTCATTAATAGCTTGGAAATGCCCAGCCAGGAGGTCATCACTGCTATTATGAGCCATAGGAATATAAAAATATAAAGAAAAAAATAATTACCTTTTTGTGTTTTGAAAAGTTAGAACTAAAACTGTAGGTTGCCATGGATATGTTGTTCTGTTTACTATCTCCTTAGCAGTTAAAGGCCAGGGTTGCAATTCAGCATGGTGCTGAGCCAAAACAATTAAAGCACATAGCCCAAAAAGCAAACCTCAGCATACTGCAAGATCAAGGATCAGGTTTATAATAAGTGGAAAAGCATTCCCTCAGGTTTCTTTTCAGCAGTGAGTGTTTCTGAGGCAATAATTTTAAGGTAAGTCATGCCTCTTAATAACTTTGTTTCCTAATTTTCCCCATTTTAAATTATTATCTAGCTAGTAAGTATATCTTTCCAGCTTTTCAAAAGAAATAGGTAATATACTGCTAAACCCGTGGTCACTTTTGGATTTATGCCTTATTTTCACCGTTCTTTTCCTCATTGATTTTCACAATAATTTCTCATTTGTTTATGCACTCTTAATATTTTTGATTAATAGAAATATATCATAGAGACTTATCCCTGCTTTGAATTCTGCTGAAATCAGGAGTCAGATATCTTTTGGACTGAGTTACAAAGGTTAAGAATTATATAGAAATAGTCTTCAGGTTTTTTTTTTTTAAATTGTATTCTCTATATTAGTTGCTTCTTCCCTTCTCTTAAGCTGTAAAAGAAGATAAATAGCATTATCCAACTTCAGTCATTATAATTCATTATGTGCATGTCTCAATCATATCCTCCCTTTGTCTTATATAATGACCTACATACTATTAAATAAAGAATAGAACTACACTCACAGATATGCAAAACAGTCCTTCAGTTTTCTAGACTTTCTAGCTTAAAACATGACGTGGACGCAAGTTGTTCCATTTAAAATGCTACCGTGTATTTTGGGCCAGTTTAATAATGTGATATAACACTCATTGGATATGAGATTACAGCATCTAACTAATCTCTTCTATAGAGAGTTCTGAAATGTACTTTCAAAAAGTCTCAGGAAAAAAAAATTTTAAAAAGTGATTCTCATTTTCATAGAATTCATGTGCATTACTCTGCTATCATGCAGCTACATGATGTAGCTTTATTTGTCGGAATGGTTTCAAGTCTGCTTGACCTGAATGTCTTTTGCAGTTGGTGATAGTGTAATAAACAGAAAGATCCATACCAAGAAAAGTTCCAAGGACAAGCACAAAAATAATGAAAATGAGGTTGACGAGTGTTACCCTAAGTATGTCACAAATTTGTCACTCTGTAGTAGCATACTACCTCCATTATTCATATTAAAATGTACTTATTCAAAAACACTGTTCTCTGGATTTAAGTAAAACCGGGTAAATGCAACTACACGAGAATTAGAGATAGAATTAGACAGCTCTCAGCCTTCACAACACTGCCTGGGATTAGACCAGTGTTGGATACTTGAGAACTGAATATATTCACACAAAAAAAATCAATTATAAGATTCTCATTGATCCTAGTATGACTTAGATCAAATTATTTCCTTTTACTGAGTTCCACAATCATGGTAAAAAAACTCCAAACCCAAACATATATATTTGTATATATGTAGGTGCATGCACAGATATGTAAAACCTATTTGAAAGAGAACCAAGGACATGGAGAAGCGCCTCTTAATATTTCTAAACCCTGTATGTTCAGACACTCAGAGAGCTTTCAGATTACATCCAAAGGTGAATATAAGCCACAACAAATCCTGTTCACCATCCAAACTGTTGTGCAAGAATATATAGTTCAATGAAGTTTTTGTACCTCTACTTGTATATACAGTAGAAAAATGCTTACTGCCACCCTCGTGTCCTTCCTGCCCACGAAAGGTTGACAAAACAGATAAGCCTTCCAGCATAGCCTCATGATTTGCATTTCCTGGGATCCCTCAGAAGAAAAATGGAAAGACAGCTAGCCTCAGAAGTAGATCCCCCAGTTTTAGTTTACTTTTTTTTTAAACCTTACAGGTAGCACACTGAATGTCTCCAAAATCTATATTTCCATGGCAGACAGGAGTGCACAGCTCATAAGTATTCCTAAGGTCAGAATTGGCACTAAGTATTCACTTGAAAACCAAATGGCATCTCAGAAATTAATATGCTCAGGGTCCTACAGGATATGTCTATACAGAGATGAAGTCAGTCGATTGGAAATGAATGGATAAGAAATTACTTTTCCTTTGTCAAAAAAACCCCAGCAAAACAAAATACATGCCACCAAGATCAGTTTGATTTTATGAAGACAGATGCAACTCCAAGTAAAGGCTTGTTCTAGACTGAGGATGGATTTTAACTTGGTTCAGATGACATTGATCTTAGTGCATATCCAAACATAGTGATTATTTCCTCAATCTGTACTTTTCACAAGTAGATCAGGATAAGACTGGAAGTTCTTGTATATGAGATGGGCTAATAAATCTGTATATTAAACTGACATTCAAAAACATAGTTGTTCAGAATTAAGTAGAAATGTAACAAATATCTCAAAACTAGAAAAAATTGAGAGAGAAAGAGAAATTTGAAAGCATCTAGAACACTAAGATTATTTTCATGTTGAACAGTTTCATTATTACATAGTTGGGATTGATAGTTATGATGGTTTGTACAATACATTGTCAGGAAAGACTGTCCTCTAAACAAGCCAGGTTCATTTGGAACTATTCAACGGAATTAGAAAAAAAAAGAATTTGGGCCCGTGTGTTTAGTATCCTTTAGTAGTAAATAGATATCAATCTTCCAAACAATATGTGAGGTAATTTAAAAATGGTAAGGTACATCGTGAGGTGACGTTCAGCTAATTAGAGCTATGAAGTAGAACTGTTCCATCCTCTTACAAATGAATGTTCCAGAGGATTTCCAAACTCCAGGGCTATGCTATTAAAAAAAGAAAATAAAGTAAAAAGCAAGAAATCAGAACAAATATTCTCTGTAATTTAAAGAGAGAAAACTTGAATCTTTTTGGTGAGAGATTAAATAAAAGTTCTTAAGCTAGCTTGCTTATCTTGTCCTTGCAGGTTGGGCCCTTTCTTCTAGTCTGATTTTCTGGTTCAGCTTTCATTAACATCTACCATTTCTTAATTCTACAGTCTCAATCTCTAGAAAAGCTCCCACTTTCCAGACCACCATCTGAAAATTTCTTTCTCGTTCTTATGATAACTTGCACAGTGTTCTATAAGCCACAGCCTCTGGACTTCTGTGATTAATTACACGTCAACTTTCTTAAAAAAAAAATTAAAAAAAAAAAAAGAAACGAAAAAGTCTCTTGTACACAATTCCTCTCCTCTCCTCTCCTCTCCTCTCCTCTCCTCTCCTCTCCTCTCCTCTCCTCTCCTCTCCTCTCCTCTCCTCTCCTCTCCTCTCCTCTCCTCTCCTCTCCTCTCCTCTCCTCTCCTCTCCTCTCCTCTCCTCTCCTCTCCTCTCCTCTCCTCTCCTCTCCTCTCCTCTCCTCTCCTCTCCTCTCCTCTCCTCTCCTCTCTTCTTGTAAATTCTGGCAGCTCCTGGACACAAACAGTCTTGATACATACTAATTATAGCACAGTACTTTTCCTTATAGATATCCCACCTCATATGCCCATTTCTGTAAACATTAAGCTGTTGAAATAGGGTTTCTCACAATGGAAATTATTTCAGAATCAAAGCATATGAAGCACTATTTTTTATCTCTATATAAAGTCGAAGTTTTATGTTTCACCTGCCGAGACAAGGTAAAGGATTTGAAATATTTGATATTTGATTAGTTATTATACTTGAAAAAGGACATTTTTACTCACAGATTTGAATTGTTTATATGGCTCACATTTTTTTATTTAGAGAATGAAGGGAGGTAAAATGAAGAAGGTGAAATAAAATGCTGTGGAAGGGTGCTCCTCGGGTATAAGTTTCATGAAACAAATTCCCTTATTTCTTACATTGCTCTTAACAGGTCGTTGTTAAGATTTGCATCTCTCTCAGCTGACCTCTTTCAAGATACTCTGGCATTTGCTGCATTTCTGGAAGAATAGGTTCGTGAAACCAGAAGTCTGTGTGATTAGACAAAGCTTTCCAGCCATGCAGTTCTGTTGTTTTGATCCACACCTACTGACATGCCAACTTACCTTATTTTGACTTCTGTATGAGAATTTAATCAGTCAGAAAGATGCAGAAAGAAAGGATTTGGAAGCTGAGCTATACTCAACAGTCAGGCAAATGGAAAAATTGCAGAGCAGACTAAGGCATTGTTTGTGCTGTATTAGAATAAGTAAATGAGTTGAGCAATTGCTTCAAGGCACCTAGAAATATATCTTAAGATGATCTTCACAATTTCTTAGTAAGTTTATTTGTTATTAGAGAAAAAAAAAACAAAATGCATTTTGTTTTTAATTAATGACAGCTCTTTCCTCTAACAAAAAAAAAGGAAAGAATGAAAACCACCTGTACAGTGTCTATTGAATTTTACAAAGCAGAGCAGCAAGATTAAAACTGTACAGCAGATCTAAAGAAAAAGGAATAAATAACCTGGGGTAAGACCTCTGGAGACCAATTTAAATGGAAACTGAAAAGCAAAGGGTTCAATTGGCCTCCTATACATAAACATATCTTTGGATTTATTATAATTACTTTTAAAGCCAGAGAGGATCCCAAACTGATTTATGAACAGTGTAATACCCAGGATTGAAATATCAGGATGGGTTATAAAAAGAAGAATATCATCCACATACAGTCTTCATTTATGTTTCTGCTTGTGTGCATCAGTAATGATACAGTAAGTTTATGACATTTCTAAAAGCCTCAGGAAGCGTTTTGAAAGCTAATGTAGAGAAAGGAGGAAAAGATGGACAATGAAGCATAAGTACAAAACTCAGGAAAAAAGATTCAAAAAGACTGTGGGTGTTTTTATTTATTTATTTGTTTATTTCCTGAGGAATATTGAAGTTCATAGTCAAATCTCCAAATAGATGTCTCTGCAGTTCAGTTTCACCAACACTCAGAAAGTGTAGCCTTTTTATTCACATCAAATACTATCATTGCATCTAGGGAGACTGCAAGGGCATTATTCTTAACCTTGTCTGACCAATGCATTAGATTACTCTCATAAAATCTTAGAAATACTGGACCTTTATGTAACAGCCTGCTTAAAAGCTGCCTCTATCTTAAGGCAAGCTGAGTTTGAATAATCCTGTTTACAATGCATTTCCAATTGCCTATTTTTATTTCAAGTCTAGTAAAAATGTGATTTAGTTTCTTCTTTTCTTCTTTTTTTTTTTTTTTTTTTTTTGGTGTTGCATTATAAAACACAATGACCCTTGTAAAAATGCATTACAGGTGCTTCTAAAAGAAGTCACTCATCTGCATGTACCCTGAGTCTCGATTAATTTTCTGGGAAATCTACCTCCTCATTATAAGGTTGCATTTTATTTTAAAAAGTTCTGGGGTGGGGCGTGTGGGGAGGAAAACATGAAAAAATCACTTTTTTTTTTCTTTTTTTTTTTTTCCTCTTGTTCATTTAACCTCTTCTTTGTAACTTTCATACCTCCACTATATGAGTACCAATGTCTGGTGAGATTGGTCTCAATCTTGGGCAGATGGAGGGAAAAAGAGAGAAGGGTAAAGAGGAACACGTGTGAGCATGTGTGTGAGAGAAAGACCACTGCAAAATTTCAAATCAGTATGGACCGTTCAAATGGATTTTCAGCACCTGCAGCTACCACTGAAGTGAACAGGAGTTCTGAGAGTTGCTAGGAAAAAAAAAAATCCTTTAAAAACTGGAAACCCACTAAAACATGAGGCCTAATGTGTTTCACATTAAATGACAATCTTCATAATTACTCATAGAAATATTCTAATTTTTCATTTAAAAAATTGCTTATCTAGGAACCTGTGGTCTCTAACCCTGCGGACTGTGCAAGTATTCCCTCTATTGTTCTCCATATTTGAGTCAAGAATACACAATATATTTTTCTGGGAAATAATAAAGCAGGTTAAAGAGCAATAATCATCCATCCTTAAAGCTCCAGAAGTTAGTTTTGCAGTTGCTGGTATAAAAATAGCAAACAAAATATGTCTCCGTTCTCAGTTTTTCTCACATACATTTCTTTCATCTGCATATAACACAAATGCTGCTCTGGAAGCAGTGATTTAGTGAATTAGAGGTTCTGTGATGTTAGTCAATCTAATTTAAACACACTAAATGCAGAGGTTCTGAATGCATCTGAAAAATTAAGAAACAGTTACGTCTTTCTAATTCTCACAGAAAGTGATAAAGTCTCACTGAGTTTGTCTTTGTGTGGGCTACTAAAGGGAATTCTGAAATAGCAGATTTTCAGTTATTTATGGTAAGTATTTAAAGTTCTCCATTTTTATACAAATATATGGTGACAATTTAAGGGACTGATGCTCTTTCTCATTTTTGCTGTGTAAAAAGCTGTTCAATTCAAAATATATACTTACAGGTAATTTGCTAATGCTATCAAATGATGAAGGCCTTCACGGGGTTCAAAAAATTCCATGTCAGTGTTTGCTTTGGGAAGATTCCCTGCTTTTCACCCACCTGAGAGGACAGGGTCTTATTCTCAATTAAGTAAACAGAAAGTAGTTGAGTTTCTAGGCTTACTTGCTCTCTCACATACCAGGGAAAAGGTATACCCTTTTTTTCTTCATTGACTCTGGTGGTTACCATTGCTTTCCCTCTCCCTGCTTCTTAGAATCGTACATCTAGCAAGGCAGTTGGCCCTTAGGACTTCCCTTAACAAAAGGGTTTCCAAACAGCAAGTCCTTTATTAACCCATTTGCAAAGCCAAGTGATGATCATACGCTGTGACTCCCTTCCCTGGGATATACCTCTTTACAACATATTACATGCCTATACAGAGTTGGTTTTGCCCAGTTTCTGCGCTGTGCTGATTTCCAGATCCTAGGTCATAAAACTAAGAGGAATTATAATTTACTAGGTTTATTACTCTAGAATTTACTCCCTTACTCTAGCTGAGGACAACAGACTTGGACTATAAGCTAACAAAAGGCAAAATGAAGATAGGGTCTCTTGAAAAGCTTGCACAACTTAAGCCTACAACGGTGTGATACAAGCATTGGATACCTTTCTGTGAATACACTGATATCCTTATTTAAAGGCAAGATAGAGCATTTAGAATATCCTGACTGGGAACACTGACTTTTTATAACACCTGCTGACACTCAATAGAGTTTGTCTCTGGATGAAAGAACAGTGTATGCATCTTGGTTAATGTGTTCTTACCCTTTCCTGTAACCAAATATGCAAATGAACTCTCAAAAGATGTGTTTATTTTTTACCATATGATGTTCATTAAAAGATAGCTTGTGACTATTGCAGTGGGCAACTGGTAAAAGGGGGTTGAGTGAAGGATGAGTGCAAGTTTTGCTGAGGAATAAAAAAGATGGAAGTACTTGTCCCTCACACAGTAGGGTTTGAATATAATCGTACTCTTACTTTTACATTGGGAAAACAGCTTTTGTTACAATACTGAATTTAGAAGATAGGAGAGGTCAACTAACAGTTCAGTCTGCAATTTCTGTGTCTTTTGTGTAGTTGAGTATGTAACATTCCAGTTGGAAAATTATAACTAAGGAGCATTTGTCTCCAGCCTTTCTGTAAATGTACAGACCTAGAGAGACATGCACTAAGCAGTGACATTTCTCTTCATTATGTAACCACTTTTTAAAATGCATCTGAGCTTGAATGAGATGAACCCTTGCTGAACTATGTACCTGTATGTAGGTAGAACAATTTTGAACTACTTACTCCAAGGACAGCAGTTTGTTCAGTAAAACCGTGTACCTGCTATTGATAACTACACTCCATCTCCTACCTTATCACTTTTATCATCACATGCATTTCTAAAGTACTCATGACCACAGTGTCTGCTTACTCTCCTTTTCTTTTTCTTTACCTTCTTGTGATTGAGCAAGGATGATCTGCTTCTCACATTGTTGAAATGATGAATGGATCCAAATTCCTTTCAGATTTTCAGAAATAATGGTTAACAAATATTTGGTCAACATTAGAACCGAAATGTTGAAGAGTAAAATAAAGAGCAAATCCTTTGATTTCCCTCTTGAAACTCCTTGATCTGCATAATCTAGTGACTTATAATTGGCATCACAAACTTCAATATACTGTCCTTGCCTTTTTATCATTTTTTCCTTCATATTTCATTTTGGAGTCTGCATTAGCAGGGTCTGTCCACGTAAGTTGCCTTCTTGCTCTTTATTAGCTCCCAGCAGGTGGATAGGAAAGTGTGAAAGGTACAGACAGGGAGGACTAAGATTACCCCAAACAGTAATTAAGCACAGAATAAAAAATAGCTGCTTTAATTTGGGGGGTGGGGGAGGGGCTTATTTAAAGGTTTTCTGTACATAGTGAAGCTTAAATATGACTATGAAAATGATATGAACACTGGGCAGTAATGCTGTACACTATGCTGTTTTATTTAGATAGAAATAAAAATAATAAACTCCTTTTTACATACTCTATCTACTCATTATTCTTGTTCTGTAACTTTTTTGCATATCCCAGTATCTCTGACCTCGCAAAAACATTGTCTTTTTTTTACCTTAAAGCATAATACTAATTCAGTTGATTTACTCACGGTCTTCATGTTGAGAAAATGTATAAACATTTGAAGAATTAGGGACTTAATTTATTTTCCTGGGAACATAGTAAGTTATAGATAAATAAGCTAGCCAAAAAAAAATGCAAAAAAACCTATTTTCAGTATAGATTTGAAATGGTCATTTGCAAAATTCCATTTAGAAACAGCCTATGCCAACGAGATTTTGTTTTCTATCATGTTATTTAATATAGAGTTCATTTTTTTCTACTACTTATGAAAATCGGTCCAGTTTTTCAACATAACTTTTTACTAATATATATATGCATCCCAACATTTTGGTTTTCTCCTTATTGTTTTAAAAAAATTTATCATAGAAAATGAGCAGCTACCCTGTTCTGTCTATATGGTTTCTGGATCATCCAAGTTTACCTAAATTATACCTCACATACAGTCAAGAATGCCTTATTTTGATTTTTGAGACTTAGTGTAAATATTTTCATAACCTTCCAGACTAACATGCAATGTGATGACAAGCACAGACATATTTCTGTCATCTGAAATCCACAAAGCTCTTCAGAGTTATTTTCTCCTTACATGGTAGCCTGTAATGTATTCTTGGACAAACAATAAATAATATTTAAAAAACCATATATTAAGACTGTTCCTTATGGCATACTTACCCTACTTCATAAGCTTCAGAAACTATATTAGCCTCTTCGTTTTCCTTAGGTTACTCTCAGAAGAGAGAAAATTAACACTAACTGTAGTTACTTTAATAAATCAGGGAGCATGTGCAGTGGCTTGATCCTGAGTGGTATTCTTTTAGCTATATATATTTTTGGAAGATTTTTAGTGCACTTACTCTAATATCCTTTTATTGTGGAGAAACTGCATTACAGTTAATGATTGCTCTTTTGAATGGTATTTGTGCATGTTTACCATGAGTATCACAGTAAAGCCAGGAATGTTTTCCTGGGAAGGGCAAGTAAAATGGACAAGATATTAAACATGAAAAACCAGGAGTACTTCCAAATTATGCCTGACAAAATCAAAGGAAATGAAAAGAAGATAAAAGCTATAATAGCATTAGAAAGAGTTTCCCTATGGTTTATTATTATCGCCCACTTGAAATTTGCTTGTATGAGTTCCATCGAGGGAAGCAGTTTACAAAAAAAAAAAAAAAAGAAACAACGCAAACTCTATTGAACTATCTTTAAAAATCTCTTCAAGATTACACAGATGTGTAAAGATTTTTCTCAAAGACAAAAACTAAGTGCCCTGCTAACAGAAGCTCCCTAAATTGTATCAAAACTCAGTTTATATTCCCACAGATGTCTAACAAGCTGTGTATATGGTCTTGGATTATAGACTGGGAAAAATCAATAGCTTGCTGTCTCAAAGGCACCAATATAGATTATGAATCACAGCCAGGAAGTTGTCAGTGATCTTGGCTGCCAACAGTGCTTCAGTAAAGATATTTGCTAGCTCATATTCTTTTAATGTGCACCTTTCATATATGAAACAGAACAGGTCACTTTTTGACAGAAAATAAAAGAAAAAGAGGAAATTTTAAGCAAAGCTATAGTAATCACAGAATAATAAGCATCCAATATTGTTAGATTAATAACTTTTTACCAGAAGGTTGAGGGGTTTTGTTTGTGGTTTGTTTTTTTTTTTCCTCCAGAAGATAGGCCTTCCTCCCACATTTTTCCCTGTTTAGTCCATAAATTATTTGTATCTGCGGAAACTTAGTCATACAGTTGTGGGAAGTAACAAAAGAACTAGGAGGAATACTCTGAAGGAAAGCAGTGGCAGGATTTTTATCTATTATTCTTTGACAAACATTCTGTAATACAGCAATATAAAAAATCACCTCAAGGAATGGAGACTTTTTAATGTGAGTTAGTCTCTTGCATTGCAGCTGCATAAAAGTCTGTGAAAATACCATACTGTTGCTGCTTTTCGAAGTACTACATTTCATAAAATTACAGAACTAGTGAACAGAGAGGTTTTTTCCCTATTTCATTGTTTCCAGAAACATTTCATTTAAATAACAGGTACAAAAAGAATTAATTTTCTTCTTATTCTAAAAGTATATTTTGAGATAGTCCTAAACCTACTGTTAGGCATCTAACCTACATGCTTTGAATTTCCCTCAGAAGGCATAAACTACTCTCTATTGACTATGTAGAGAATGGAGTCTAGAAGTTCTAAGTCTTCAAGAAAATAAAGTAACTATTTCTGTGACCTAAATAAAATTAAAAAAAATCCACCAGCTCTCCAACACATGGCCATTTGTTGCTACACTAGAGTGCTGTTTTGAGTGAAGGCTCTAGGGTTTCTCAAGTCATGACGGCTGTGAGAACTTGAATATACCAATAAATCAACACTGGGAAGATGAGCCAAGTTAAAAGAAACCAGCTGTAGCATTTTAAGCTGCATGGAGAACAGCATCCAACCCAAAAGAAGTGATCATATTTAGATAAAAAAACTTCCCATAAGCTTCCTTATTTGGAGATAGTATAGATCTGGAGTGAGCACATGGGGAAATAGGCACTACCTGTACTATCCATATTTCTTTTGTTTTTTCTTCCTCCTGGGTACCACATTACATTTGAGCCTCTTTTGCAGTGTTGAGGGCTAGAGATCAGGAAGTTTGAGAAAAAAAGACAGTGAAGAACATGTGAGTCCAGGTGCTCTACATCTTTCCCTGGTACATTTGCTGATTACAAATTGAATACCTTTGCAGCAATGTGAATGGCCTGGGGACTTCTTTGCGGTTGACATTATGTGTTGTAAGGTGACACACTGACAGCATTGATTTCTAGCGCAAAGCTATCAGTAGAAAGTAAGGGACCGTTGAAGAGACTGGCCTTGAAGTGAATGATCCATATTTAAGGGAAATATTGCAGGAATGTTTATACTGTGGTTAACCAGTTCTCTAGAACAGCAGCTATGATAATCACAGGTTTTTCAACTCCAAGTACAAATAGATCAAAACCAAAAATAGTTTTTGAGTTGCCTTTTTGAGAAAGACACAGAACACTGATGATAGAAACTGGATATATGTGCATAATTTTTGCACTGCAGGAGATGAAAACAAATTGATTGAGAATAATTAAGTGAGATAACTTTTTTGAAAAAGAAATTCAGGCTAATTTTTTGCATGAACAACGTTCTTCAAGACGCTGGCCATCTTGCATTTTGCATCAATTAGTTTAGCTGAGCGCTTATTTCAGCATCTGCTACAGTTTTACACTGATCAAAATTTTGATGATAAAAATCTTTCTAAATAAGACTTAGTTCTTTGTCTGTGTATGAGACAATTCTGCATATATTTTTAGGATTTTTTTAACCCTAAAAATGTAGTCTCAGGATTCCCCAAATTATTTGGTTTAAGGAAAGTTTAATTAACAGTTTAGGCTGAAAAGTGGTTGGGAAGAAATTAGAACTGATGAAAACCTACTTTAGCATTTCCCTGAAAGAAAATAAAAGTTCTTTAGACTGAACTGACCAGTAAACTACTAATTTTCTGTTTGTAAGTAAAGACACATATCATTGAAATTATGCCTTTTGCTTCAAATAAAATAAAAACAATCAGATTTTAAAAATGTATTGTACTTTTTTTTTATCTTCCTGAACCAACAACTATTTTTTTTGTGAATCTTTAGACTACAAGCAGCATTCTTAGTGATAATTGCAAGCATTTAAACTAAAAACTGTCAGTCCTCTTTTTTATTGTATTACAAGCTTTCAGGATGCACAAGACCTCTGTTAACAAATTCTTATGGAAGTATTGCTACACTTCACTTATTTGCTAGTGAAATGTCATTTATCATATAAATAGGTTATATGTCTTTCTGGCAGGCAGAAAAATTCCTCTTCAGCTGTAGAATCATTAGGTTGGAAAAGACTTAAGATCATCAAGTGCAACCACAAACTTAACACTGCCAAGTCCACCACTAAACCATGTCCCTAAGTGCCACATATACACATCTTTTAAATACCTTCAGGGCTGGTGACTCCACCACCTCCCTGGGCAGCCTGTTCCAGTGCTTATCAACGTTTTTGGTGAAGAAATTTTTCCTAATGTCCAATCTAAACCTTCCCTGGTGCAACTTGAAGCCATTTCCTCTTATCCTATAACTAGTTACTTGGGAGAAGAGACCAACCCCCGCCTCTCTACAACCTCCTCTCAGGTAGTTGTAGAAAGCGGTAAGGTCTCCCCTCAGCCTCCTCTTCTCCAGACTAAACAACCCCAGTTCCCCTAGGCGCCCCTCACAAGACCTGTTCTCCAGATCCTTCACCAGCTTTGTTGCCCTTCTCTGGACACGGGCCAGCAACTCAATGTCCTTCTTGTAGTGAGGGGCCCAAAACTGCACACAATATTTGAGATGCAGCCTCACCAGTGCCGAGTATAGGGGATGATCACCTCCCTACTCCTGCTGGCCACACTATTTCTGTTATGGGCCAGGATGCTGTTGGATTTCTTGGCCACCTGGGCACACTGCTGGCTTATGTTCAGCCGGCTGTTGACCAACACCCCTAGGTGCTTTTCTGCTGGGCAGCTTTCCAGCCACTGTTCCCCAAGCCTGTAGCATTGCTTGGGGTTGTTGTGACCCAAATGCAGGACCCAGCACTTGGCCTTGGTGAATCTCATACAACAGGCCTTGGCTCGTCGATCCAGCCTGTCCAGGTCCCTCTGTAGAGCTTTCCTAGCCTCAAGCAGATCAACACTCCTGCCCAACATTGTGTCATCTGCAAACTTACTGAGAGTGCTCTCTATGCCCTCAGGTTGTTGATAAAGACACTAAACAGAGCTGGCCCCAGTACTGAGGCCGGGGAACACCAGTTGTGACTAGAAGCCAACTGGATTTAGCACTTTGGTCTTGGCCATCCAGCCAGTTTTTTACCCAGTGAAGAGCATACCCAGAGGTAATAAACTCTCCTTTTTTTTCCTGAGTTCCAGCCAAAGCTCTCTGTTCAGCCAGGCTAGTCTTCTTCCCTGCCAGCTCATCTTTCAGCCCGTGGGGACAGCCTGCTCCTGTGCCTTTAAGATTTCCTTCTTGAAGCATGTCCAGCCTTCCTGGATTCCTTTGCCCTTCAGGACTGCCTCCCAAGGGACTCTGTCAACCAGGCTCCTAAACAGGCCAGAGTCTGCCCACCAGAAGTCCAAGGGAGCAGTTCTGCTGACCCACCTCCTTACTTCTCCAAGAACTGAAAACTGTGTCATTTAATGGTTTCTATGTCCAAGTTGGCCTCCAACCATCACATCACCCACAAGTCCTTCTATGTTCACAAATTATAGGTCCTTCTTCCCTGGTAGACTCTCTCACCTGCTGTGTTAGGAAGTTGCCTTCCACACACTCCAGGAACCTCCTGGACTGATTCCTCTGCGCTGTATTGCATTTCCTGCAGACGTCTTGTAAGTTGAAGTCCTTGAGAACAAGGACTAGTGATTGTGAGACTTCTCCTAGCTGCTTATAGAATATTTCATGTGCTTCTTCATTGTGGTTGGGTGGTCTGTAATAGACTCCTACCATGATATCTGCCTTGTTGGCCTTCCCTGCCAATTCTGACCCATAAACAACTCTATCATCACCATCATCAAGCTCTAGACAGAATCTCCAAGTGTAATGTTTTTTGGTTGGTTAGTTGGTTTTTGTGGTAGCAAAGATAACCAGCATGTATGCATGCTGCTGCTTAAAAGCAAGGAAGAGAAAAATGAATGCTATAGAGGGAAAAAGCATAGAGCATGAGAAGATTTGGTTTATCTTACAATGTAGGGAACTCATTCTGTATCATCCAATGGTGGATTGTGTGTCATATTAAATTGCGACGTCAAGACCAGATATTCTTTTAAGAGATAGTTTTTCATTTAAATTTAAATTATGAGCCTGATTCTAGAATTTCTGTGTAAAAATTTCTATGCTGTTATGTACAATACTACTGTATTCTTAGTATAAAAACCTATGGATCAAAAGACATTCCTACTTCATCCAGCTTGGTTAGAGATTAAATAATTCCTAAAGAGTACTTTCTGGACTGATGCTTTTTCTGAAGGAAAATAGTGTCATTAAGTATCTTTTTTCCCCTGTCTTGATATTTTCTGTATTTTAATTTTACCTCTCTTCCTTTCAAATGTCTATCTAAAAATACTGGGACAATTTAATCCAGATACAGCTAGGAGATAATTTAGGGCAATTCTTCGCTAGTATAAAACAGATGGAATTGGCATAACTACATCTTTATTAAACGTCTCACTGCTGCTGGTAGGACTGATGGGAGTGAAACAGAGGGTGTAATACTGTTTCATCCTCCATAAAGAGTTTTCACAGAAATCTTTACATCTAAGTTACATAAGTCTTTGCAACTTGCATTGCAGCAAACTTTAAGAGACCAGGGGGGTCACCTGAAGCTTTGAAAGACTGCCTTTACTGCATCCATAGGTCAGATATAGCTGAGTATCTGACCCACTTACTTTTCTCTCTCAAGTGCTTCATGCCGTATTTTTGTTGTTTTCCTACTTAAAGAGCTGGTTTTACATCACAATGACAATGATGGCGGATGGAACGATACTTCACACACATTAAACCTTAAACAGTAGACTTCCCATTTTCATCACAACGATACTGTTAATAGAAACAGGCAAACAATCCCAGAAAATACGTTGGACATCTTTGATTAGTGTTTTACAAAAACTATTTGTGGTTGGACTGCATTGTTTCCAGATGTCATCATAGCATTTTTCCTTACTGGGCTATTTGTAAGCCAACTGTGCTGATCTGACTGGAAATCACTTCCTGAAGGAAAACTACTATATCTAATAAAAAACTACTCAAATCTAAAATATATAAAATAAATATTTTTCTCTTGAGAAGATCTTGCCATGCTTCTCATAGTTCTAAGTGGTCATGCATTTATGGAAATATCCCATCAGAGAACTTGAGAATGCTGAGTATGAAGAAAGCTAAGTATGAAGAAGCTAAGCCTGACGAGAGGAAGCTTTAAAAAGAATCTTATTATAATCCTCTCTGAAAACTGTGCCTATTGATATAAAATTAACTGTATTTATTAATCTAAAAAAAAAAAATTAATCCTGTGGAATAAAATTTCCAAGAAAGGAATATGTTTATAATAATCAAAGATAGCTCATTAGTTGCAGCTGAAGGTATTATTTTCTTAAAAATGGAAAGGAAAAATAGTGTTAAAAAATTCTCTAGGATTACTTAGAAACAAATGAAAACTGAATAAAATAAAATTAAATGGAACTCAGTTGTATAACTAAATTAATGAAGAATTTTTTGAGATACTGTAAAATTCGGATAGGAATATCGATGTTTTCGATCAGAAAGCATGCATGGTAATTTTCCCTTGTAGTTTCCAGATGACTGGAAAGAAAAAAGTTCAAAATATTTTTTGTCATTCAAAGGTATGGTTTTCTTTTCTCCTTCTATTTTCTAGATGTAAGAGTAATTTGAGGCTTTCTTCTTTATCCTTCCTTCAGCTGCCTTTCTAAATATTTTTCTGCTGTATTCTGTGGTTTAGTCAGGAACAGCACTGTCAGGTGTTCTGTAAAACATGTAACAATAAAAGTGTGTAAGGTTCTGCCAGTATAACTGCAGCAAGCTCTGCAGCAAGCAACAAAATAATTGTGCGTGGGAATGCCAAAAGCTTTTATGAATATGAATTTTAAAGATGTTTCTTTCAGATTTTTCTTCGAAATTTCTATGGAACAACTGTATAAGCAGAGTTTAAATTAATGATATTATGTGTTTGTCAGGGAGCTCTGATTTTCGTTGTTAAAATAACAGATAAACATTTATTAAAATGAGAAAAAATTCAGCAATTTAATGTGTTGTGAATTATTTAATCAGCTATAACTTTACTAACTTGGAGTCAAGATAATGAAGTGAGTCACTCTCAAATTCCATATGACATATCACCCTACAGAAGTACAAGCAAGACAACACAGCTTGTACTACACTGTATGTCCATAGATATTAACAAGGCATCTCTTGATTTCTAACATATTTTTGTATGACGGTGTAAAAGAATGAAATACAATATAAATATTTCTTAATTGTTACTTTAAATATTCTAAGCTTTCCTTTTCAAAATTAAGAAGATATACAAGATTGTATTGTTTCATGGATTAGCTCCTGAATCCTCTATCTATTGCAATTTAGTTCTCAATGGATGCATCTCCATTAGCATTTTATTACATTTTTGAACCAAATTTCCTGATTGTCCTATGCTTTTATTCATATCACAGAGTGATCTCAAATAACTGAAAATGTTTTGGATAAAATCCAGCTGGAAGATACACTCCAGAAAGCACCTGATAGACTTCAACACCAGCCCATGGTACCAACAGGGGCTATTTTGAAATCAGTTTCCCTGAAATCGGTGCAGTATGAAAGCTGGGTCCTTGATACCACTGTTTCATTCTAACAATTCTTTCCCATTAGGCTGAATTATTTGATAATGCAAACGTGGCATACTAGAGGCTTTCCACAAGATTTAAGGACGAAAGAGCACCCCAGAAAAGCCACAAGACAGGACTGATTTTCATGTTTTGGTGATAGGTTTGTGTTTAAATCGTTATAGCAAGAAAAGAATTCTCTAATAGGAAAGTTTTCATGTGGATGCAAGGCAAAAAATGGGATTTCTTAACCCATCTGAACTGATGTTCTGCATTATAATGACCTTTACATTTAACTATGTTCCAGAGGGAGAAAAACACTCTGTCCTTCTGACACTATTACTCAAGCTCAAACTAGGCAGCCTATGGCCTGGAATCTGGATGACTCCTTAGGATGATAACAAAAGCAGCACCTAAGACAGAGACACCAGACATTCTTCAGTCTTTGCACTATGAACAAACAATTTGTCTTTGGATAAAAGTTGACAGAAAAGCCCAAAGTATCATATTAATAAGGTCATAAACATAAGAATATTAAAAGAAATAAACAAACAAACAAAAACCGGAAAGACGGATTGCGTTCTGTAAGATAGCAAGGGCTAGTATTTTGGGAAATCTGAATAAGCAGTTTGTGTACATATGAAATGACCACAAAGCGGTGAACTTTAAGTCTTTCCAGTTTCTCCCTTTCACAAAAGGCAAGTTCTCAGCAAATCCATTATATTAGCTAAACTTCTAAGGCTGAAGTTACAACTAACACAGATTCCGATATCTTGGATCATTTCAAGTTAGGTCATATATCTGTACAACAATCTCTCCACTGTACCATATAGTTTTAGCTTGAATGATAAACGGTAAGATTGGCTTAGGATTTTTCTTCATCCCCTCATGTGACTGAGGTAGTGTGTTTGAATTAATTGGACTGAATTTATCCTGAGTGAAACTACAGAAAGAGAAAAAACCCCAAAGCACTGTAGCTGTACGGAGTGACCTCAGGAGAAGCACAAGTATGTCAACAGCTAGGAACAGAATGCCAGACTGTTTACTGTGCTGCATCCTGGGAGGATGAGAGACAATCAGCATAAGCAGAAACAAGAGAAGTTCAGACTGAACATAAGCAAAACGTTTTCCTTATGAGCACAATTAAGCACTGGACCTGATTTGATCAGTCTCCATCCTTGGAGGTTTGGACCTGACTAGATAGAGACATGAGCAACCTGATCTGATCTCACAACTGACCCTGCTTTGAGCAAAAAGAGTGGACTAGATATTCCTTGAGGTCCTTCCCAACCTGAAATATCCTATGAAAATATGATTCCGTAGTATATTGTTGTATCTCAAATAGCTAAATCTCTGCTGAATTACTGGTTCTACCATTTCAGCAGTGCTTGCTGTTCAATCTGTCCTCCCCACTGCAGCAGACTGACTAGATCCAGCTTAAATAAACATTTAAATTATGCTAGAGATTTTTGTGGGGGCATTAACTTCATCATCCATCGCAAGTATTCATTCCTATTCATCAGTCAATGCTATTAGGTGCATGCTTATTTTTACGCACGTGAATACTCTCATGTGGAAAGAGTAGGCCTATTCATGAAAAATTAAATATTACTATAAAATTCCACAAACCCATAGCCTAAATAAACCGCCTGCAAAGAATGGAACAATGAAAACTATGTCTTAAGAGTTTTTGTTGATTCTTAAAATGTAAGTATGTTCTGTTAGCCCTTTAATAATTTTTAATAATTTTTATGGTATTAACTCATCAGAATATTTTCATGAATCAGTGTAATTATTATAAAAGCTACTTATTATCTAGTTTTAATATTTTAACATTGGGTTCTTCAAGATGCGAGAAGTGAAGTTCTCAGGTACTACTGCACAGTTCGGTTTCTTTCTATACACAAAGTGGAATTTAAATATGAAACTTGCCTCAGCCAATATGATCTGTTTTGTGCTTCTGCTTACTAGGTTCAAAATTGCAGTTTTACTATAGCAAGAGAAATACAGTAGAGACCTAGGTCATACCACAACAGAAATGACTATTTCCGATCATAGCGTAGCTATATATGCTGTGCATACACATGTACAAGTATATGTATATATGTATATGTCAACATAACCTTGCAGTTTTCAATACTGATTCATTTCCATAGTGGTCTAATGCTGTTTTCTTAGAATCAGGACTGCTAAGATGATGAGCATGATAATTTAGTATGCCACACATGGTCTCTTTCCTACCTTTGGTAAGTTAGAGGACACTGACTTTATGCGATTTTCTTTGACACCAATTCAATGGACTCAACAGAAAAGGCAACAGGAAAATCAGGTACAGAGCATTAAAAAATAATGTATTGCGTCGAGTTTGTTGCTACAAGTAAGCTCATTCTTTGATTTTGAAAAGGAAGGGAAGGGAAGGGAAGGGAAGGGAAGGGAAGGGAAGGGAAGGGAAGGGAAGGGAAGGGAAGGGAAGGGAAGGGAAGGGAAGGGAAGGGAAGGGAAGGGAAGGGAAGGGAAGGGAAGGGAAGGGAAGGGAAGGGAAGGGAAGGGAAGGGAAGGGAAGGGAAGGGAAGGGAAGGGAAGGGAAGGGAAAAAGACTTTATAATATCATGGATATAACTGACCAGTTTCAAATTTATCAACAGCCTATCTGCAATTATTTTAATTATATTGCAAACATAAATAAAAGAGACTGGGGGGGAGGGGGGGAGGAGTTGTTTGTTTGTTTGTTTGTTTTTCCAAACCAACAGTGGGACTTTTAAGGTGAATGTAGCTCCCCTGACTTTAGAAAAGTTAGATGTATTCAGAGCATCTAAAGATTCAGCCCTTGATGTAAAATGGTAAGACTTTTGTTCAGAAAAAAAAGCGCTATTTAAAATGGGCACTTAAGCATTGCACAGAATAAACGTATAAAGTCTGGACAAAAAATTAAATGTACACTCTCTTCCAAAATTATCTGGTGTGCAGCTACCACATCTCTTAATCCTAATTGCAATGTCTTCTACTCTGTACCCTATAATGGCAATTGAGATTTACATGGAAGTCTTCACTACTAGTACCCAAAAGTGAATCATTCAAATGTGGCATACAGCTTTTCTCAAATGGAGGTCCTTTGCTTTTCAAGTCTAATAGGATTTTAAAAATATTTATTTTCTTTCATATTTGCCTTTTATAAAAATTCTTATTGATTTTTGTCAAGGTGATAGCATAATAGCAATAGTGGCAGTTGTTACTGTGTTACCCATTGCAAATAGATCAGGGTTTTTTAGTACCTTCTTTAAGATTATGTTAAAAATTAATG
The DNA here is from genome assembly GCF_034619465.1 of Leptosomus discolor. Classification (NCBI taxonomy): domain Eukaryota; kingdom Metazoa; phylum Chordata; class Aves; order Leptosomiformes; family Leptosomidae; genus Leptosomus; species Leptosomus discolor. Next base: position 49,201,089 of record NC_141395.1, on the reverse strand, counting down.
AGATCTTTCAGAAGTAAACAATTTATATGTCAAATTCCATTACTTGACCTATAACAATGCCTGTTCTAAAGGTTTGTATATGAAGTATGAGCAGTATGTGTGACTGCATTGTATTAATTATAGTCTTTTTTCTTTTTATAATTTATTTGGAATATTCCATGTTTCTGGAATGATTCTGGTGAGTAAACGTCCAAGCCCACTGTGGCACCGAAGGCATACGCACAACCTAGCAGATATGACATGACATGTGGGCCTCTGCACCTTTCATAACAGCTGCTAGAGGCCAGCCAGGATATCCCTAAAATGGCATGAGGCAACTACTCTTTGGTACCTGAATGACTCTCGTCACTTCAAAAATCATGAGAAACCCATTTGAAAGAAAAAACCAAACTTTTCTATATAGTTTTTTTGATTGAAGAATGTTGCAGTAAGCATGAGTATGCACTTCAAAACAGGGAAAAGACATAATCAGGTTAACCATGAGCAATTTCATTCTTTATTTTGATGTTTTTCCATGCACAAGGAAGCAGTGTCTCATTAACACAATAAAGTATTTTATTTAAAAATCACACATATTTGTCTGTTTTACAGTAGGCTTCATATTTTTTCAGTAACTTACCATCATGCTGTGCAAATGCAAGTAACAAGTCTCAAGCAATCTGTCATATTCAATATATACTTTATTATAGTCAAAGGAATGCACTGTGTATTTACATTATCAGCAGATAAGTTCTTAGGTGTACTTTCTAGGTGTGAGACAGTTAACTATGAAACTAATTGAAGTGCATACCATGTCCAATGTAGCTTTCTATTAATAAAGTCAGAAAGGAAGTAGATAGAAAATGGGATGAAATGCATCTTGGGTTCACCAAAGGCATATCATGCCAGACTAACCCAGTAGCTTTCTTGATAAGATAACTGATTTTCCAGGCAAGGGAAATGCAGTAGATCTAATCTGTCATGACTTCAAAATAGCTTTTTGTACAGTGCCACTTTCAAAATTTAAGATGGTAAGAATGGGAGTACAGGAGTTATAAGGTGGAAATAGCTGGTTAGAAAACAAGGAAATAGAAGTTGAACTGTTCTAAAAAGAAGGGTATTAAGCTGAAGGTTCTGCAGAAATTAGTGCTGGAGCCAATCTTCATTGAGGAACTTGATGCAAGTTCTGCGAACATTTGTACACATTCTCAACATAAACAGCCTGCAAAGAAAATTGAGAACACTTCGTGTGCCTCTGGAGTATGACTAGGCCTTATGACTTTCAGTGCACACACGAAAGAAGCTGAGAACTAAGCTCTTTCTAGGAAGATACAGAAGCAAGTTAAATAACAAGTTTGGTACAAGGTTGTTTACATGTTGCAAGTTTCTCTCCATCTTACTAGACAGTGCAACCACAAGGCTGATTATATCTAGCAAGAGGAAAAAAGTCTAATAGTGGGTAGAAATAAATGACAGTAATGTGGTATGTTGCTGAAATGACATTATGGTCTCAACCCTCCTTTCTCCTCCTTAATTTTCACATGAGAACTTTCCAAGTCTTATTTTTTTGTTTTTGCCAGACTGTTTGTAGGCACAAAAAGATCTTCAACAATGTCTTTGTTTGTACTCTAATTTACCATCCAAATTGCCTTATGATGCTGCAGTTCTTAGCAGGTGATAAGTAATTTCTGAAAACTTACTCTAAAACAAGATGAGGATGGAAAAGAATTAACCTTAGATTGTGTGAAAAAAAGGGGAAAGGAGGAAATGCAGAAATTTTCTCCTTTTTCTCTATGATCATAGTGTTTGTTAAGTAAAAATGTTTGTCTGGAAACCTCATTCAAAATTAAAGTTCATGGAAAAATGCCGACACCAGAGAGTGTTTTTGCATAACAAGTTCTCTCTCTTTTACTATTTGTATCTCTGCATATCCTCCATGTCTGTGAAGCCTAGATTCCTGACAAATTTCAAAATGTAAGAGGATTGAGGGGAAAAGATGGAGCAACTGGACTGCATTATCCCCGATTTTTTGAAGTGTACCTACATCAGAACTGGGGCCTCAAGGCTTAGGCAAGGTCCAAAAGGCCCACAGGATGAGGCCAAAGGTCCATTAGAGTTTAAAGTCCAGTTTAAGACAAGAGTAAGAAGCTTGTTTACTTTAAAAGAGGGCAAGAAAAGACATGCCAATCAGTTATGAAATCTAAGAACAAGTGGCTAAGAATGCAAGAAGTGCCCTGTATTAATTTTAATTCATTTAGTAAGTATTAATTTCCAGCACTGACAATACAAACCTTAGGTAGAAAGCACAAACCTTGTTGCTTTCTGCAACATTTCCCTCGGAGTTTTCCAGCAGCCACAGCTGCTGCATTAGCAGTATATCCATTGCCAGTATCTTACTACCTTCTCCAGACTTGCTGGCCATGCATTTGTCTAATCTCTTTTTGCAAGTGCTGGATCTCTCTGCCACCACAACCACCTGTGGCAGGAGGTTCTGAAGTTTACTACTTGCTGTGGAAGAAACCCAATCTTTTCTATCTGTTTAGAGTTATCTCCTAAATTTTTTTGAATACAATCTCTCTGTAGTATTCTGGGATTTTGTGAACAGCAGTTATACATTCAGCCTTTGTGTTGTGTAAATATGTTTAAAGCTAGATACATGCATAGGTTTTGTGGAGTTTTAAGAGCAACCTTCTTCTGGAACAAACACCTCATTGTGCTTTTCATTGATATTACTTTAATGAATGGCAATGCACAATAGTAATTATTAAAAGTCTGAGTCAGCTAAATGTTTATGTTTATCCCTAAACTTCGTCCTTAGTACTTAAAGAGCTATCAGTTTACTTCACATATATCAAAAGATAAATTGCAGCAACAGTTCATCTCTGGTACATAAACGTCTACTTTTACTAGCAAACTTATTTACAGTAGGAACAGATCAATTCCGTGTTCTTTAGCCCATTAAGAAACAACTGAAAACAGTCCATATCACTTTGACCAGGATTTGAGTGTAACATTATTTAGACACTGTAATGCAGTAACTGAAAAGTACTCTCACACATGTGGAGTGTTGGGAAGTATCCATGTAGTGATTTGGTGTACATGGTCTCATTCATAAACAGCAGAGATCTCTCAAGTATTTTGAGCTCCTCAAAAGGCAACCTCAAGAATACCAAGAAGAGTCCTGGAGGATGACCTATCCTTTCCTAATCATAGGAAGTCTCTTCAGAGGAGGTTGATAGGACTGTAAGCAGAAGTGTCAACTGACTGTTCCTTGAAAAATATGTCTTCATTCTACCTGGATTTCAGTTTAATATTGTCATGGTTTAACTCCAGCTGGCAACTGAGCCGACGCAGCCATTCACTCACTTTCTTCCAGGGGGTGGGAGGGGAATTGTAACGGTAAAAGTAAGAAAACTCACGTGTTGAGATAAAGACAGTTTAAGAGGTAAAGCAAAAGCAGTGCACGCAAGCAAAGCTGTCCAAGGAATTCATTCACCACCTCCCATCACAGGCAAGTGTTCATGCTCTCCAAGACAGCAGATCTCCAGCACATGTAATGGTTGCTCAGGAAAACAAATGCCATCACTCTGAACGTCCCCCCCTCCTTCTTCCCCCAGCTATATATGCTGAGCATGACACCGTATGGTCTGGGATATCCCTTTGGTCAATTGGGGTCAGCTGTCCCTCACCTCCCAATTCCTTGTGCACCCTCAACCTGCTCACTGGTGGGGTGAGGTGAGGAGCAGAAAAGACCTTGGCTCTGTGCAAGCTCAGCAGTAACTGAAACATCCCTGTGTTATCAACACTGTTTTCAGCACAAACCCCAAATATTGCCCCATACTAGCTACTATGAAGAAAATTAACTCTACCCCGGCCAAAACCAGTGCAAATGTAGTTCAGCAGTAATGAGCTTGCTTCATATTCTTATTCTACTTCCCTATTACTATACAATGATCTGTATCATAAGGGTTCATTTTTTACGTGACAAATGAACATGACACATCAGTACTGTTTGTAGAGCTATTTGTAACTGTGCAAAGATACAGATTGATTCTTTTAACCTTTATTATATCTTTATGGAATAGTAAGTTGATTATTAGATCATAATTGCCAGCTTCCATTGCTACAACTAAATTCCCTATGTAATCATAGATAAATACTAGCTTAATAGACCCAAACAAGTCATGGCTCTGCTCATGCATAATGCTACAGCTGCCATCCCACAGTGTCCCACTTCTTGTTATCATAACAATTGCTATTGATTTATTGAACTGATTCATAGCCAATGGTTAGCCTTCTAAGCCATGCCAACAAAAATTGTGTACACCCACAGTAGAAGAGAAAGAAAGGTTACTGAAACAAAAATCTAGTGATGAAATTAACAATTTAACAATTTTTCCTCTGTATGAATACATTTTTGTAAGGCGCATACTAATCCATTACACTGCTTACCAGTGTTAAAAATCTAGCCTCAGCAGTTCTCAAGTGTTTGTTGTAAATTCACTTCTAATATTTCTTCTCAGATGAGTCAAAATTATTTACTATTATCATCAGTCAGGACAATTTAATAAGGAAATGTGATATTTATTTTCAGTATTCAAACAAACTTACAACCTCTAGCTTTAAATATGAGGGTACTATTTTTTAAATATATATTTTTTTTAAAGTTGAGAGGTGAACAAATCTTTTGCTTCTTGTTAGATGTTTTAGAAGATTAAAACTATTCTCTGTGATCTTCCTATTTTTAGCTAGGGCAGTGTTTGTTATCTTTGTACAATGCTTAAGGTATGCAATGTGTTTCACTAGAATCTGGAAAGACAAGGTCCCTGTTCACAGAATTTTGGAGCCTTTCATACAAGATTTAACAAAATAAGGCACTAAGCAGTAAAGGAAGGAAATATTTGCAAAATGATATATGTGCAATAAGGAGCATTTCTCTTAAACAGCAACAAAACAATCAGCAAAATGCAACAATATTTGGGATTTAAAAAACAGCAATATTTACTGCAGCACTAAATTTGACCTGATTTCTCTATCTTTATATATTTACTATTATAAAAAATAGTATATACACCGGAAAATAACATGGGGTAGTCAAGTTGTCTCCAGTGATGAATACATGTATTTTAAGGATGACCACTAAACAGTCAACATGCTGCTAGTCTAACTCCTGTTAATATAAAAGAGGTTGTAGAAGTTACAGTCTTAGTGGAAAATGTCAATAGACTGCCTATGAAGAAGTAGCTGATTTAGAACAATTAGAAGGTATCCTCCTAGTCTGACAGTAAAGTAACTTTACTGAGGCAAGGTAGGGAAGTTTGCAACAACATCTGCACCCTATCTATTATTTAAGCAAAAGTTGTTTCAGACTTCAGCACTTTAACACAACCATTCTAATATGAGAATATCATGCAAAGTAGCACTGAAGTGGTGTCTTATCAACCTAGTACAAAACTCAGCAACTCTTCTATTTCTCAATTCCCATAAATCTAAGATGTCCATTTAGAACATTATTGAATTTTTCTAATCAGTTTAATGACCCTACCTCAGGTATCTAAAGGCCTAACCCTTTATTCCTCTCAAATATTGAATTAAAAAAAAAAAAAATCAAGAAATCTGGTCTGTCACCCTACTACCACACTACCACTGCCATCCACAAATCTACAACTCAAAGTATTTTTGTTCCCATTAAAGAAAGCAAACAAACTAGAAAATCTAAGAACTCTTAGAAATAATTAATTATTGAAGTAAATATTTATTTATATCACACATACATTGTTTTTAACGACTATTTTTTTCCTGGAAGACACATATTGAGTATATGCTTATGACATTATGCGTAACTAAATATATGTATGCTACTCAGCATGGCTAAGAGCAGCTGTAAGAACTTCTTAAGCTTTTTAAAATAGACAGAGACCATTGCATTGGGTTTACATGGCAAGGTGTTGTCAGAGAGGAATTGTTAAGATTGTTAATCTTAATTGTTAAGGAATTGTTAACTGGCCACAACCCCCATTCCCCATCCCATCTGCACCACTTGGAGTAGAGGTGGCAGGAGGTAGAAGAGTTGGGAATGAAGAAGCAAGGTTGAGCCTGAGAAGACTGGCCTGCAAGGGATGTAGAAGGTGGTTTTAGTTTTGTCTTTGTTCCCCATCACCCAACTCTATTTTTAATTAACAGTATGTTGGATTCATTTTCTCTGAGTCAAGTGTATTTTGACCGTGACAGTAATTGGTAACTGATGTTACGGTCTTTATCTTGACCCATGAGTGTTTCCATCCTATTTTCTCCCCGCATCCTGTTGAGGGGGGGAAGAGTGAGAGAGCATCTGGGTGGGCAGCTGGCAGCCAGCTAATGTTAACCCACCACAACCACTAAGATTAATTCCATCTGCATGAGTTATTACAACTTCCAAATACACCAGTGATACACAACCACATAGTGGTGCGAGTTCTGTGAGGACCTCTGTAGTTATAACTTACTGCTTAAGTTCTTCCCTTTGTGCATTTCATTCTAACGCCTTGCATAAAATAGGAACCAAATTACATTGTCTATTTTGCATTAAAACAGCAGAGTTGCAGCTTGATAGATTTATTTAAAAGATTTAGTACAAGATCTTGCAATTTCATATGGTACTTCTTTCAGATTTCTACAATTACATCATGCAACCTGATTTGATTTTAGTTCCTCGAACTGCTAGACCTTTGCTTCTGCTTCAGATGCTTGAATTTTCTTCTGCAATTTCTCAATTCACTAGTGATCGTATCATCTATTTCACATTCAGCATTAACATACCCATTGGACACTGAAGGAAGATGTTAGTTTAGTTTGTGGGACAGATGTAGGGTTGTTTATTTTCAACATAGATTCAGTGCCACTACTCTCTTTTGTTCTCTTTTAATTCAAATGGCTAAATAAGTGGTTTTTTTTTTTTAATTTCCTATGCAAGATCCAACTCTGTTTGTACAGGACAGGTTATGTACAACGTCCTGATGTTTAAACTTGCAGCTTATTTTAGTCCTTGTTCATTCTCTGCTTCCTTACAATAGCAATCTTGACAGGACTGGTCTCCAGTTAGGTCCAGATCTCTCTACTGGCTTGTTCTTCCCTTGCTTATGACTTAGCATGTCCAAGTAAATGACGCATATTCAGAGTCTGTCAGACAATCCTCCTTCTATAAGTCCCTATTTTTCTCCATGAAGGCAGCTTTGAGGCAAAGCAGGCCATGAAATCTGGTGCTTACATAAGTGGTTCCATTAACTGTTATCTCTCTCTAAAAAAAGGGTGCAAATATGGGAGAAGCTGAGAGTAACCTTTAGCTGCAATGAATAAGCAACACTGTTACTATTAACATCCTGAGGGTAGAAAGCTCAAGGCTCCTCTATATCCTTAAGACCTTGGAATAAGTGGTCTACTTAGTTGCACTGCAAATGGGAGAAAATTTGCTTAGAACATTCAGTGTTAATGTTATAGCTTGGATACCTCAGTGTCTACACTTAGCCTGTACCTGGGCCTAAGCTATAACAGTTGCTCTGTCACCTGACAACCCCCTCACCAGCCAGGGAGAGGAATCAGGAAAAGGAGAGCAGACCTGTGGGTTGAAGTGAAAACAGATTTAGTGAAACAACACCAATACCAACAAAGGTGTACAGAGTTATACTCAGCCAGATGAATACACAGCCATCACAATCGACAGAACAGTCCTTAGGAGCAGGGAGAAGCCAGAGGAGAAGCAGGAGGAATCCCAGCAAGAATCCCACAAGAGCTCCCCTTCCTCCGTAAACCTTCCACCTTTACAATGACCTTGTGGGATAGGCTACACCTGTAGCTAACTCAGGTCAGCTGCCCTGGCTGACTCAAAACTGCTACAGCCTGCTAACAGTGATTCTATCCCAGCCAAACCAGGACGTTCAGGAATTAACAGACAGGTAACAATTCGTACAATAATTCCTGAATTGATTTGCAAAAGGATGAGCAGTATCTTAAGCACATCTAATTTTTTGTCAGGTTTTTTTTTTGTCACTTTGAAATTTTTTTGCAGAATTTGAGTCCTTGTACCCCAAGTAGTTTTCTGGAATATGAGCATATTAGAGCCCTTGTTTCATACAGTTTTATAACTGTATCATTGTATAACCCACACTATGGTGGTGTGTGTACAAATCAGAATACCATCCCCTCACCAAAGAAAATGAAGTAGTAGTATGATTTTTACACAGCTTAGCAACTCAAATATTAAAAGCAAAGAGCCTTTCAAATTTCAGAGCATGGATCTGGGAGGGATCACTGAGATAGTCAATTTCAGGCCTCTGTATTCCAGGAAACCACATCATAGAATGTTTTTCGTAACCTTATTAAACTCCATTAAAAACATAGTTCATTATTTTTGCAACTACTACTGTTCCAGGACCTCACTGCACTGATAGTTGGAAACTTTACTGGTTACAGATACTAAGTGTAGCTGAGCACTGGACACAGTCACAGACAAAAAGTTTCTTTTCATTTCTCTCCAAATCTCTAAAGTCAGAGTTCAGTGGGACTAGGTATGATGAATGTTGAGCAGGCAGTGCCCAAAAATCAAATATGGCTCAGAATATCCTATCTTTGTATTCATGAAGAGAAAATTAAAAAGTTATGCTTACAAGAACTTAGCATTTTCTGAACTGTACAAATACACTGTTAATTAATATAATTCTGAATATAAAACTTTGGGGTTTTAATTTCAAATCTTCAGGCTTAGATGGTATTACAGATGAAGCCAGAATTACCACAAAATGTCTTTCCCGATCAAAACAATTAACATGCACAAAACCTCTTATGCATGACTTAATCTGATTATTGAAAATGAAGGCTTTGTCAGAAAAGTAAATCTGAATTTTTCTTGATACTGATGGAATAAGTGAAGGACCTTATCTCCAAGTTTTCTCCAGGCTTCTTCTTCTATGGATGGGTTCAAGGGTGTAGTATTAGAAATTATATCCTATCAACTGGTCAAACAGATAAGACAACATTTTTATTTTTATCAGCAAAACCCTTATTGCTCATGAAAGAGTATATCTTTCAGCACAGTTCCTCTACCATGCTATTGTTCAGGATACGAAGATGTGTGTATATTCCTTGTCTGTTTGCCCCCCAGGACATCCTTGAAAATGAGACACGTTGTTTTAAGGCCGCAAGGGTTTTATCCATGTGTAAAAAATTAAATAAAATAAATTCAGAACAAATACAGCATTAATATTTTATACATATATTGCTTTAATATTGCATCAGTAGCAAATTAGAATCCAAGCCTAGATTTTCATGTTTTGAATATTAACTGCTGAAGTTTCATCAGTAGCCTTAGGAGGGTTTCTTGGATCTTAACGAATCATGACAGAAATTATGGTTGGTGTTCACACAAAGTGTGAAGTGTCTGTTTGAAAACTGCAATAAAGTGATGTCAGAGAAGGAAACTGTCTGCCTGATCCTTAATCAACAACAGTAAAAGCAGGCCTGGTACTCCATGCTTACTAAATCTCCCTATACTTTTTCAGAGGGCAAAAAATAGAAGTACTGGGATGCATTAGACACAGCCTTGAATGATCATTACCCTGAGAGAAGCAGATATATGCCATTCCCACATAGAATCTCCACTGTTTGATATAATATTGCCTCATGTATATTGGCCAGATCTTGCAATATGTTTGTCATACAAGTAATGTACACTCCTCCAAGCATTCTCATTAAGTCCACTAAGACAAGTTTAGGGAATAATATTTTGCGTTCAGGAACATTTGTGGGAGCATAACGTCAAATTTGTAAATTGAGATTTGTATCTCTTGTCCAAGATATCACTCCTGTAAAACTTTCAGTGATCGTTCTTGGTCCCAAAACATGGAGGAAAAAAAAATATCGGTTAAGTAGTTGGTACATACTGATGGCTGAAAATCAGCATTTGCAAGACTTTTGTTATACAATATGAAATAAAATAGCAGCATAAATGAAAGTATTTTTAGAGAGATAAAAACCTGGAAAAAACATATTATTTAAAATTTTAAAGAATATCTGAACCCCTATCTTGTAATTAGTCATGAACAGATAGATTCGTGTTAGAGCCTTTGGCTCTAAATGAAAGTTATGCTGGATAGATTTTTCCGATATAAGAACTCTATATCTTATTATGAATGAGATTAAAGAAATTTATTTTAAACGGTTAAACCTAGGCCTACCTTTTAATTTTTGTGGAAAAATGTGGAAAATTTGATTAGAAAAATAATTACTGAAAGTTACGATCAACGCAGTTGTAGAAATGATTGGAGTGTCTGTGCTAACAGACTGGGACAAGCAGGAACATGGGCAAGGCAGAGTACGCTGTAGTTACAAAGCGGGAAAAGTCACGCAAAAGAACATAAGCTGCACCATTTTGCACATGTCTTCATCATGTTGTTTGGTGGTTTTTCCATTCCTTAAAATGTAACGTTCTGTTCTATATTTAACATCTTGTTTTCATGGGACACACTGCTGAATTATCCCTAGTAGTTGTTCTCTGCCCGTCTCCAGAGATCAGGGACTGATCCATGACTCAGTCACAATATAGTCCCTGATTACCCCTTGCTCCAGGAGGAAAATAAACTGCATTAGCCTTTTACCTGGTAGGGATGATTTCTTCTCTCTGCACCAGCCAGGCTGTGCTGGTCAGTATGTCGGGGCAAGGGTCATAGCCAGACATTACTCACTCCCCATGCATCTGCAAAGGAGTGGGAATAGCTGCCTTGTAGAGGCCATTCACCCTTTTGTAATGCAATCTGCACTCAGGGTAAATTGCACTGTGTAAGAGGGCACTTTAAGCTTCTCTCTAGGAGAGAGGTGTATAAGACAAACTCCATTCTTGCTCTGTATCTGTAGTATGTGTTTAGGCAAATGACTTTGAAGCGTCAAAGCTGCTTATATTGATCTTTAATCCCTGATCTACTGCAGTAGAAGAACATGATATAACAGCCTGCATTTCCTAGAGAGCTGTCTTTGCAACATGAGGCCAATGGAGGTACAGTGTTTAGCACCTCACAAGGTCTAGTCCATGTAGGAACGACTGTGACATTTCTGGGGATGGCCAGCAATGATCTGACTGCCCATTTTCCCTATATTTATTTTAAATGCACTATTTCTTATGGTCAGCGTATTTTTGTCTGTTTATTAGAAAAAGAAAATTAGCGTCACTAAGGAAAAAAAAGATTCTAGATCATTATGGTAATGAAAATGGTCTCTAATGTACAAGCAGGCTAGCAAGAGAAACATGTTGGAAAGGCACTCTCTATTTGCTCTTTATACTTTTGTATGCACAAATCAAGAACACATTTATAGTAAAAAAGAACATAGTATCTACCGCTTTCAGTTCTGCAATATGATCCAGTTGTTGACCAGTTCCAAGTTGTGCCCTTTTGGCAGATTGCCTCTTGCTCCAGGAAGGTGTAAAACTGGAGAGTGAAAATTCAAGGAAAGTGAAAAAAATCATGCACTGTGTCAGAATCTGTTATTTCTTTGAAGTTCAATTTGTTGTCTGCTGTCATGAGACTGCCTTCAAAGAGTGCATGGAATATTTAAAAAACAAAGTGAGAAAGCAGGCAGCACTTTCCTGTTACAGTCTGCAGATATTTTGACACTCCAAACAATAATCATGGGTTTCCCAGGTGCTTGATGTTACATAATTTGCCATGAAGTCTGCTGTGAGTGCCCCTGGACTTCATGTCTTACTATCCTCTGCTCTCTTTTTGTGGCACTTAAGTGGGAATAGGTGTCATCAAGGAGATACATGGCGCCAATAATTCAGTATTTTCACAAAGAAGGATTTTCTCTAGAACGACTGGCATTCATTCACGCTCGTAAACAAACAAAGGCAAGTTTGTCTGAGATGACAACAAACAAACACTTGTTATTGAACAATCACAATCACCTTGGAAAGAGAACTTCAAGGAAAAAGAGAAAATTCAGAGAATATATGTATTTATTTTTGTTAACTTTATCAGTAACAACAGTGCTACGTTCTTTGTCACAAGACTGATCCTGTGCAATGCAAAGGATTTTTTAAATGCTTTCAGGTGATAGAGTTACTAGGAGTGTAACAAGGTTTGTTGTACATATACAAAAAGGAATAATACAACGATACAAAAAGGGAAAATATAGTGATCCAGATATATTTGAGAGAGGGAAAGAAGAACAGCCTTAAAGGAAAAAAAAAAAAAGAAAATAAAAAGATGAGTTTTACATGGCTTTAGTAGATAGTCCAGGTTTGGACTCATACAAATGTCTCTTACTGCCTTCAGTGGGAGATTTTTGACTCAGTAACTAACAACAGAAAGATAAGGTGTTCAGAAGCAATTCTGCCTGAAATCTCATTTATATTTTGTTTTCTACTCCTGCTTTGAGAATGTTGGAGCATTACGGTATGTGGAAGGTCTCACTCTCAAATAAACAGTGATAGATCCCTGCATGGAGGAAATTATAATCTAGATTAGTCATAGTAAGAAAGTAAATGTCATGGAAAGCCTACTTATTCTGACTCTAGAAGACTCTAAAACTCTCTAGCTCTGCATTTGCTCAGGCTGCATCTCCTCTGTGCTGACATCACAGTGCAACATATGCAGAGGAAGCTCAGCTGAAGCTGCTGGCACCCGCAGGAGATCCCAGAAGGGACTTAGACATTGTGAAGTTCATTCTTCAGCTTACAGAATGTTTTAAATTACACAAACAGAGGTGCTTGTCCAAAAAGCAGCAGTCCTGAATTTTAGCCCATCCTTGCCGTAACAAAATTTGAAACTTCCTACTCCTTGTTAACTACTTTTTTTTTAATAAACAATGCTCTAATGCAAAGTGTTGTGCATGTGCACACATGTGACTGCGGGAGCAGGAGCCAGAATGCAGGACTTCTAAGTCAGAGCATTGCGAGGGGACAAAACTGTGTAATGCTTCTGTCCATCACAGATGTGATGTGAGATCAGCTGTTTTGTGCCTTGTGCTTACTCTTGCCTGGCTACAGACACTTGCTGAAGAAGTGGCCTCCTACTGACGAGAAATGGAGTGAACTCTACTTCTGTGTTCAAGCATCTGTCTTTTAGGTCTTAGGCTAGATAAACTAAGTAGTTAAAGCAGGAAGTTTGTACTTATCTGTCTATATGTTTGCCAAGTTGGGAGGTTTACCTTAATAACTCTTTGATACCTTACCTCACAGTGGAGAAGTCTTTGAATTTTGAATAACAGGAGAAGTCCACTGACATTTTTTTGCCGCTTCGGAAGAGCTGGGTCTCTGTTGCTATGGAAATTGGAATCAAAACCAATTATTCCATTGGAAGACTTTGGGATAGTGTTTGTCCTGGAGTCAATGTTGCAAGTTTAATTTTATTTATATGAAACCTCTTGACTTTAAAAGGAGATATTACTGGTTCATGAACAAATTATGAATCCCAGAAGGGTTATATATTTACTTAATGCCCATTTTTTTCTACTGCTTGTTCCCCCACTAAATTCATAACCTTGCTTATAACCTCAGTAATTTCTATGATAACCACTTGTGATGTAATAAATAGAGGATTAGGACATTGGGTTGGGAGTAATCAGTAGAAAACTACAAAAGAGTCTGTAGTTTTGCTGACGTTTCTTTTAACAAAAGAGAAGAGTGGCAGGAAAAGAAAAAATAAATAAAAGATAAGGAGAATTATCTGTAAATAAAGCGCTTTCCTAAAATTTTCCCTGAGGTTCTAATCTTCTTTAGTGTGACCCAGACAACATCAGAAGAGCTTCAGCATATTGAAGGAAGAAACCTATTTCACACCTCCCCTAATCTTGGAGAGCTTCCTCAAAGTCCCTATACAAAATTAACATAACCCTTTGGGCCTGAATTCTGCATCTTGCAAAGTTAATGAAATCAATGGGACATGTGTGAATGGATCTGTTTGCAAGGTCTTGGCTTTAAATTAACATCCAGACCCTATTTGTTTCCTGATGGTTTCTTAAGGGACACCATGGGCTGGGAAAATAAGCATAGGGATGGAAGTCATAGGAATTTAGCACTGTGGGATGGCTTGGCCAGTGAGACCAATCTCCTTCAACTACATTATAAACGTGTAGCTTGTGAAGCATCTATGTATAACATTATGACATATTTCCCTTGGGAAAAAAAAAAAAAATCAGACTTATTGTAAAAATAAAGAAATCCCATGGTTTAGTCCTAGTTCTAATCAATGGCGTGCTGGTGTTTCGCTTTGGTGTGAACAGATTCTAACCGGGTACCACCCACCTGCTGCTGTAAATTCCCACTGCACTAGCATATGAAACCTGTTTCTTACTTGTGGGACACATACAATAAAAGAGAGACTGTTATCCCGATTTAATGTTTTCCTCTCTTTGCAGACCTGCGCCCATAAGATCAAAAAGTAAAAGAAAAGTGTTTCCTTTCCATTGTTTACTTTTCCCTGTTATACACCGTTACTTTTTAGAAAAGGCTCTGTGTTTTCATTAATGCTTGGAACTGCCAGCTCCAAAGAAACAAAATATAACGACTATAACTGAAATATACTACCTTCCAACTTATCAAGCAATATTCCTAGTAATTTGCTGTAAAATGTAGATAATGAAATCAGGCACCAAGAACAGAATATTTAAAATGTGTGACTAATCTAATTCATTAAGTGATGCACACTTGATATGTTCAGTTGGCTGGTAATATACAGACAAACTCTGTAGTTGTCTATCCTGAGTTATGTGCGTGTACACCATCATATTTAAGCCAATAAGCAATCCAATAGGAATATTACCAGTCAGTATGACATAACTTTTTTGAACCTGCTAGGTTCAAAATGATAGAACCAATGATAGAACAAGTACAAAAGCCCAGTAAATCACTTATCTTGCCCTATAGTTGCTGTAATTCCTCTTTCCTTACTTTAATGGAGGCACACTGTCTAAGAAAACATGTAGCAGAAGGATATTTTCAATGTACTGTCAGTCCTAAATTACATCTCTGTGAAAGCAGCACTAGCTATGTCATGCCATTTTGTTAAGACAAGGACTCACGTGTGCGCTGCCCACAGCAGAGTCACATTTCACCTGTCCTGCGGCCTGCACTACATTGACAGGATCTGTGACAAGAAGTTGAACAGATTTGTTGTTCTCAGGTTGACGGGCTTATATTTGTAGCAGTCCCATCTTCTGTTGGCAGCAGGTTCTGCCATAGATGTGGCTGTGGGAGAACACCATTATTCTCTCGTACCCTTAAGATCATGTTACCCAGGTAATCTTGTCTTTCTTCTCCTGAACTGCTGGGATGTTTCCAGGAAAAGTAAGAGGTGCTGAATTACTATTTCTGTTATTGTACAGAACCGAAACTCAACTCCAAACCTCCTTCATTATCTCCTTAAGTCTTCAAGCCTAATTGACAGCAAGCCTTTATATCTTGATTTGTTCCCATTAGAAGTCCTTGTGCCCTTGAATAAACAGGTAAGGTAATAACTTTAATTACTGCTATAATTAAGTGTATCTGAACCACCTGTGCTTTGGCATGAGAAAAAAGGCCTAAAATTGAACCTTCCTTTCTGCAACATTGATACATATTTTTTCTTAATACCATTCATTTGGCAGGTAAAGACACCCAAAGTGGATATGGCAGCATAAGTTTAAGAGGCAGGAAAAAAAGATATTTTTGTTTGTTTGTTTGAATTGCTGCTAAATTAACTTATTTACTGTAATAACAAAGTGGGAAGAAATCTTCAAGTAAAAGGCAATAAAATGTATGGAACAGCTTTAAAAGTCCGTAGACTTTTTGTACTAACAGTCATTAAACAAACCAAACAAAAATAAATGAATCATCAACTGAATGACTCAGCAGGGTACTTCGTAAGGCATAATATCTTCTGCATTTGTTTTGTTCCTTTTAGCAAGACCCTGTACTGTGTAAAGTATATACCAAAAAAACCCCTCAAACAAAAAACATACATATATATATATATACATATTTAAAATTATGTGTATAATGTACATTGTATGTGTATGGGTACAATTTGTCTTGCAACCAGTAAGTTTAGTGTTTTTCCATTTCAACTGGTGATGAAAAGCAAAATAAAAATGATTTTTTAACTCTGTATGAATAAACTTACATTTTAAAAAGGAACAGAATGATCATAGAAAACAAGAGTAAATAGCTTGCGTTTGACTGAAACTTGAGATCCCTTTGAAATAACTTTCAAATGTTAGTTGAAGTAGATATCCTGAGAATGCATAGTCAGTATCCATACCATCTTCACACCAGAAAACAAGAAAAGTAGGTGATTAATTCGTAGTCACAGACAGAAAGCTGTATTTCAATAATGTTAGGAAATGCTACTATTAAGGAAAGTAGTGAAATTCAAGGTTAAGTGTCCAATTAATGTATCTCAGTATTTGGCACCCAAGGAAAATCAGACAGTTTTTTGGAACTACATATTAAATTCAGTATCCAGGAGACTTTATGTACTCTGTGTGCATCTACATAGACTCTGGAACTATATTTTAGGAGTCCAACTTCGACAATTTGGATTTTGTTTGGAACCTCCTTGTGTTCTTTTTATTGAATTCTAACTGGTGCTGTTAATTAGAACAGCTTGGCCACAACTTGTCTGACAATCACACTCCCACACTGAAAGAGTTGGGAATGCTGAAACTAGAAACATTTTTCAATGAGAAATTGCTTTACATAATATTATGTTCACTGTTGCATTGCAATATGGTTTTTGAGAACCAAATGAATACTTTAAAGGTTGAAATTGAAGTGAAAATTTCTTAAAATTTGCTGGTTTGTTTCAATTCTGAAATTGAAAAAGAATTTCTAAAGGGGTCTGAAGATGTCTTACATGTGCATTATAACCTGTAACAAATTTGATGATTTTCAGAAGAAGATAGTTACTCCTCCTCTACAAAGGAAGTCCACTTCTGTGTACTGAGGTGGGCACTCCAAGCCAATATTCATTTTTGAACATTTTGACCTACATATTTTCCTAAATATAAATTTTCTTTTGAAGCGATTAGTCTAGTTACGAGAGTATTGCCAGTCAAAAAGAAGGGAAGTGGTCTGTGTGACTGTGATTTGGGAGAGGTAAGGCAGACTCCAAATAATCTATTAAAATATGATCCACACTATAAAAGATTGAAAACCTACCATAAAACAAGGCAGAATAGGAGGATGATATGGGATAACCGACTTGCCATTAATGATATTATTTTTTTCTTTAAATAAATAAAAAACTTCAGGTTATAGTGCTGTCCAATATATACTCCACTTGAGCATTAAATTTCCATAAAATCAGTCACTATGACCTGAAAAATAGCTGATCTGTGGGTGAGAAATATTTTCTAAAGAAATTCCTTAGGAATTTCTATTGGTTGTCTAGGTATATATAACTATAAGAGATAGAGACTCATCATTTAAATATCTGAGCTTCAAGATAAATTCCAATGTTTAGAAAAAATTTAAAATCTTTTGAGAGTTTAACAATAATTTAGTTTCATTCCCTCTCCCCCAGATACCTCCATGACTGTGGGAAAGATGTCCTTAGTTCAATTTTAACCATTTAAAAATTGTATTTCTACTTTCAACTGGTCATCTGAGTTCCATCCATGTAAGCACGTCCAAGAGCCATCTGTGATCCCTACTGTAGCATGAGATTAAGCATCTTCCATAGATGCTTATCTTTCTCCATTGACTGCAGAAGTAGTTTAGATGCGTAAATTCTGTCCAATGACTTATTTTTAGCTGAAGTTAAGTGAAGTAAGTTTCAATGTGTCTAAGGACATCTGTGAAAACAGATGAAGCATAGGTTGGAATTTCTAAAGAAAGACCTTTGGAAGCTGCAAACAAGACCTCAGAGGAGCTTTTTCCCTTACTCCATTGAGTGAGGAAATCATCACAGTAAAGCATAGTACAACTTAAAGTTTTTGTCTTTTTGTACGCCTCCTACTCCAGATATTTCAGTGTTGTTGGGAGATTACAAGGTTGTGCAGTATGTCTGACATTAGTCTGAAGCAGACCACTGAATGTATACCAGATTTGTGTTGGTATTCTTGGCAAACTCTATCATCTTGAAGGAATAAGAGGGAAGAAAATCCAAAAAAACAGTGTTACTGTTATTTCTTCATTCTTTCCTTCCAAAGGAAGAGATTTGTAGTTCAAAATTTGTATTGCTTTAATATGTTACTTCATTTTAATTTTGCTTTATAGCCATTTCTGCTTTTATGTTGATTTCTAAACAAATCAAGAGCTACCATATAAATGAGGATCATCTATTAAGTGATACAACAACACTTTTTCATTACAAAAATGCTGCAAAAGGAACAGAAATTAACAGCTGCCAAATTTCTGCAAATAGTCCTGTATTACTTTAGTCACAAAACTGTGTGTTAAATAGCTTCTATTTTTCTCATGTGTAGACAAATAAATATGTACCATAGTAGCAGAGTCAGCTGGCACGACAGTTGCTGTCCATGTCAACTTGCTGCTCAGAAAACATAAGAATATTTTAAGTTATACAAAAGAATCACTAGGCTTGAGACACGCAAGTGAAGCATGCTCTGATATAGGTTAGATCATTAACTCAAGACTGTGGTATCCAATATTTGGGATCCAGTCTAGGGCATTCCTATTACTTTTCCAGGCCAGGAAGAGGCTGCCACAACATTTCAGTTCTCAAAGTTTATACCCTTTGACTACTGCATGTCAGGCTATGGTTCTGAGTGAAAAAAGCAGCCACTCAGTTTGAATCAATCTTCTTTTTCATACAAATATGATAATATGATAATATCATACAAAGACAATATCAACAAAACTGAAACATTAGTGTTTCAATTTAATGAACTTAAATGCCTCTGTGTAAACACACGTGGCATGGGAAACAAACAAGAGGAGTTAGAGACATGCACACACCTGCAGGGCTATGATCTTAATTAATGGCATCACGGAAGAGGTGTGGTGGCATGGCTCCTGTGACTGAAGTGTTGGAATGGAAGGATACAGGCTCTTTAGGAAGGGCAGGCAGGGGAGATGAGAAGGAGGTGTTGCCCTGTATGTCAATGACCAACTAGAATGCAAGGAGCTCTGACTGGAGGTGGATGAGGAGCCAACTGAGAACTTATGGGTCAGGATTAAAGAGAGGGCAGGGACAGGCGACATTACAGTGGGTGTCTGCTACAGGCCACCTGACAAGGTAGACCGAGCAGATGAAGCCCTCTATAGACAGACAGAAGCAGCCTCATGTTTACAAGCCCTGGTCCTCATGAGGGACTTCAAGCACCCCAATATTGGATGGAGGAAAACCACAGCAGGGCACAAGCGATGCAGGAGGTTCCTGGAATGCATTGATGATAACTTCCTTCTCCAAGCGACAGAGGAGAGGTGTTATGATGGACCTTGTTCTCACTAACAAGGAGGGGCTGGTGGGGAATGTGAAGCTTAAGGGCAGCCTTGGAGACAGTGACTATGAAACGGTGGAGTTCAAAATCCTTAGGGCAGCAAGGACCACACAGAGCAAGCTCACTGGTTTGGATTTCAGGAGAGCAGTCTTCAGCCTTTTCAGGGACCTGTTTGGTAGAGTACCATGGGATACAGCCCTGGAGGGAAGGGGGGCTCAAGAAAGCTGGATTCAAGCATCACCTCCTCCAAGCTCATGAGCAATGCATCCTGACAAATAAGAAGTCAGGCAAAAACATATGCATGGCTGAACAAGGAGCTCTTAGACAAACGCAAATACAAAAAGAAAGCCTACAGAGGGTGAAAGTAAGGATGGATATGAATACAGAGAGACTGCCCAAGCAGCCAGGGATCAGGTTAGGAAAGCCAAAGCCCTGATAGAATTAAATTTAGCCAGGGATGTCAAGGCCAACAAGAAAAGCTTCTGTAGGTACCTTGGTGATAAAAGGAAGACGAGGGAAAATGTGGACCCTCTCTGGAAGGAAATGGGAGACCTGGTTACCCGGGATATGGAGAAGGCTGAGGTACTCAATGATTTTTTTGCCTCAGTCTTCACCAGCAAGTTCTCCAGCCACACCTCCCAAGTTGCAGAAGGCAAAGGCAGGGACTGGCAGAATGAAGAGCTGCCTGCTGTAGGAGAAGACCAGGTTTGAGACCTTCTAAAGAACCTGAAGGTACACAAGTTCATGGGACCTGATGAGATACATGCACAGGTCCTGAGGCAACTGGTGAATGAAGTGGCCAAGCCACTATCCATCATATTTGAGAAGTCAGTCTCGCCTCTGTGCCTGGCAAGATCATGGAATGTATTGTCCTGGAAACTGTGCTAAAGCACATGGAAAATAAGGAGGTGATTGGTGACAGCCAACACGGCTTCGCTAAGGGCAAATCATGCCTGAACAAATTTGGTGGCCTTCTACAACTGTGTTACAGCGTTAGTGTTATCCACCAATATGAAGAGCAACATCTACCTGGACTTGTGCAAAGCATTCGACACCCTGCATGACATCCTTGTCTCTATACTGGAGAGACATGAATTTGAAGGATGGACCACTTGGTGGATAAGGAATTGGCTGGATGGTCGTGCTCAAATGGCTATGGTCAATGGCTTGATGTCCAAGTAGAGACCAGTGACAAAGTGACATTCCTCAGGGTTCAGTATTGGGACCGATACTGTTTAACATCTTTGTCAACGGCGTGGACAGTGGGATCGAGCACGCCCTCAACAAGTTTGCAGACGACACCAAGCTGTGTGGTGCGGTCGACATGCTGGAGGGAAGGGAGGCCATCCAGAGGGACCTTGACAGGCTGGAGAGGTGGGGCCATGAAGTTCATGAACTTCATGGACCTCATGAAGTACAACAATGCCAAGTGCAAGGTCCTGCACCTGGGCTGGGGCAATCCCCAGCACAGATACAGGCTGGGTGATGAGTGGATCGAGACCAGCCCTGCAGAGAAGGACTTGGGGGTGCTGGTGGGTGAAAAACTGAACATGACCCAGCAATGTGTGCTCGAGCCCAGAAACCAAATCATTTCCTGGTCTGCATCAAGAGAAGTGTGGCCAGGAGTTTGAGGGAGGTGATTTTCTCCCTCTACTGCACTCTCATAAGACCCCACCTGGAGTATTGTGTTCAGGTCTGGGGTCCCCAGCGTTAGAAGGACATGGAATTTTTAGACTAGGTCCAGAGGAGGCCATGAAGATGATCAAGAGGCTGAAGCACCTCTCATATGAGGGAAGGCTGAGACATTTGGGGTTGTTCAGCCTGGAGAAGAGAAGGCTTCAGGGAGACCTCATATCAGCCTTCCAGTACCTAAAGGAGGCTTACAAGAAAGCTGGAGAGGGACTTTTTATATGGACATGTAGTGACAGGACACTATCACTAGATAGGACACTAAAGGGGTGATGGCTTTAGACTGAAAGAGGGTAGATTTAGATTAGATCTTACAAAGAAGTTCTTCACTACAGGGATGGTGAGACACTGGCACAGGTTGCCCAGAGCAGCTGTGGCTGCCCCCTCCCTGGCAGTGTTCAAGGCCAGGCTGGATGGGGCTTGGAGCAACCTGCTCTAGTGGAAAGTGTCCCAGCCCATGGCAAGGGGGTGGAACTGGATGGTC